>NC_056710.1:853048-985548 GCF_018831695.1 Puntigrus tetrazona | reverse complement strand
ATGGAGTGCCAATCCAAGGGTCTAATGTGAATTAAAAACTAAAATCTGAACTGAAGTGTTTCTTTGGGGTACTAACCAGACTGAAGAGCATTTACAGAGTACTGAAAATCTCAAACCCGCAAAACATGCAAATACAAGGCTACTCTTGTGAACGGTTTTGAGAGATGTTGACCTGATGAGCTGTCATGTAACATGCACACCGGCTAAACTACTTCTCTGTTTTGTGCAGGAGAAGAACTCATTCCTGAATTACAACGTGTCTTGTATCCTGACTATGCCACAGTACATGAGGCAGGGCTACGGCAAGATGCTGATTGATTTCAGTGAGTACCGTTGTTATGACCTGTATAAACGTGCAGACAGATGTTTAGTGACAAACATCTTAGATGGCAATTTATATTCATGTTTAATTCTAATCATTAATACGTTGTAAAAAACTTCATGAGTTGAATTTTTGTTTTTGCAAATTTTATGAATGTTCATTTAATAACAATAGTCTCAGTAAAAATAATAAAATTAAGCACTAATTATTCATTAAATCATATAATTGTTAGAACAATAGGGTTTAACATTTGAAAATTTAATCAAAAATGTATTTTTTTTGTGTTAAAAAAGGTTTAGAGTTATTACAGAGGTTCACTGTTAAAATGTAAAATTCTGTGACAATCTACATTTTTATATTGTAAATTTTAACTTTATATTGTCATCTATGTCATAGACCTTTTATATATGGCAGATGCAGTTGTAATGTCATGATCTATGATTCTTTTATTCATCACTGTCTTTTGTCTTATGGTTCTAGGTTACCTCCTGTCAAAGGTTGAGGAGAAGGTGGGTTCTCCTGAGCGCCCTCTCTCAGATTTGGGCCTCATCAGTTATCGCAGCTACTGGAAGGAAGTGCTGCTACGGTACATGTACAACTTTAAGGGCAAAGAGATCTCCATCAAGGGTAAGATGATTTGCCCCTGCAATGCAAGGGAATGTTCATAGGCACGTTCACCGTGACATCCCTGTAAAATGATTGTGGGTTTAGCTTTGTTTTTGTTTTTTATTCCGCCCTCATCAGAGATCAGTCAAGAGACGGCAGTGAATCCTGTGGATATTGTCAGTACTCTGCAGTCACTTCAAATGCTCAAGTACTGGAAAGGGAAGCATCTGGTCTTGAAGCGACAGGTATCCGAAAATTGTTTTTATATCTCTCTGTCTCTCTCTCTCTGTCTCTCTCTCTCTCTCTCTCTCTCTCTCTCTCTCTCTCTCTCTCTCTCTCTCTCTCTCTCTCTCTCTCTCTCTATATATATATATATATATATATATATATCACTAATGTCTTTTTCCCCTGTCGTTTCTCTCTTTTCCCCCATAATTTAAGTATGTTGATGTAAATGTATTAAACTTTAAATACAATTAAAGCCAAAATACAATTTATTTAGTGAAAAGGAAAAAACGTCAGCATTGTAGTGTAGTAAATTACATTTCTGTTCTCTTGAAAAATATCATTGCATTTTTGATTTTAAGCAATAATTTTTCCAAAGGAATATTTATTGTTTGTATTTATTTGTGCTCTATGGAATAAAAATGGCATTCAAAGTTCAAATGCATTTCCATAGTTTTAAGTGTAGATTTTTTTTTTGGGAAATGTGCATAAAGGATAACATTCAATTAAAATGTAACTTGCTTGCTGGAGATTGTGTATGCTTTATATTAATTGTCTTTTTTTTTTTCTCTGGTTCTCCTTTTGTTCGGAATGGCACAGGACCTGATTGACGAGTGGAAGGCTAAAGAGACCAAAAGGGGCAGCAACAACAAGACCATAGACCCCAGCTCTCTAAAATGGACCCCTCCCAAAGGAACCTAATGGACTTACACGCTACGTTTCGTACTGCCGTTGTTTTTTTTTGTTTTTGTTTTTTTTAATGACTCCATCAACAGTGTCTTTTGCAATGGCTCCAGACGTCTCTTTATATGTGCCCTTTGTATCTCTGGAATCTCTCACTTTTGTTTATACAGTGCTATTTATTTTTTGAAATCGTTTCATTCATATTTTTCTCCGGCCAAAGTATTGTCTATGCCCTAGCGTATATTTTAAAAAGTTTTTTTAAAGCAAAAAATAGTTTCTCAACAGTAGAATATAGTGAAAAATGAGGCCTTACCAAAAAAAAAAAAAATAGATTTACATTTGGAAGTTTGTATCTTTTGTGGTGAAAGATTTGTGAATGAATGTTTTCATTTAAATCAGAACTGGGATAAAAACTCATGTTTGATACGTACTTTTTATTACATCACATTTGATACCTGAAGCAAGACATTTACTTGCTTAATGCTCATAAATAATGTCCTCATGAATTATTACGTTGGTGTTAAGAGTGGAGAATAATTGTGTATTGATTCACAGAGACTGGTGAAGTCTAATAGAGCGCCGGATACTGTCATCAGTAGTACTGCAGTCTGTCCCATTCCTCTTGCGCATCTGCTGTTTGAAAAACATGATTTCACATTTATAAACTGCTGGTTTTTCATCATTTTTGCATAAATACAGTTCTGACACAGTTCTTTTAGAGGCGTACCGGTTTGTTTTTTCAAATCTCCGGATTTGTCCGTTGCCGTGCTGGTCTCTGGGGTCGTTTTTCTCGAATCGCCTGCAGATTAATGTGAAAATCTGTTTTTCATGTTTAAACTTAGCCGATTAGCAGACACTTTTAATCAAAGCGAGCAGTGTAGAGCCATACCTCCTGAAGGTCTCTTGCCCATCAGTCCCACAAACATGTCTCCCTTATGCCCTTTGGAAAAATTAATGTTTTTAACCTCTGGTAAAAAAAAAAAAAATCAACCTGTTGGTTTTAATATGCCCTTCCTGAATTGCAGAACCCTTTCAAACAGGAGCAGAAAATACCAAGTTCATAGTCACGGCATTAACTGTTAAACGTACAGCAGCTGATAATATCTTTCTGTAAAATATGTTAGTCTTGTGTCTAATACGAATACCTACACATCCCTAAATCAAGATAAATTGGCAAAATTTAAAAAAAATGGGCGTGATTGTCTGAGAAACGACACATTTATGCTTAAAAAAATGAACAAATGTGTTTTGGATAATTTTGTATTAATATTAATATAAGGTTCTTATTAGAGATTAGTGCTGGAAAACAAGACCGTATTTTCATGGGGAAAACAATGTAACTTATATTTTCAGAAAGTGTTTACATTCCGAAAACGTTGATATTTTGTTCACCTTAATGGTTTAAATTTTCTAAAAATACCTTTATAAAACCTGCAGAAACCCTGGATGTTGATATATATATATATATATATATATATATATATATATATATATGTATATGTTAATTGAATTTACTCACTTCTTCGTTCCATTTTCACAGGCTGGACAACTTCTAGAACAAGTAAAATAAAAATTAGAATATTTTTTTAATATCAACAATTCTTAATATAATTTGATTAAACAATGCGAGTTATGTAAAAATGACTGAATTAGTAAATATTTTGTTAATATCTGTTAATATATATTTTTTTAAAATTAGACTTCACTCTACTTTGTGGTAACAACCAAGCATTGCAACAAGGTAAACGGAACGTAATTCTTGCAGATGCTTTGCGCCCTGGAACCAACAAAACCGAATCTTACCGGAGCGTTTTCCCATTAGTCCGTAGAACTGATGAGATTTCGACCTCTTCAGCAGACCTGCCACTTGACTGGCTAGCGTCTCCTCCACTGGTTCATCCTGATCAAACAACCAAAGCGTTTCGCTGAATGCTCTTCATTGTTTTGGTTCCACGGTGGAAAAAACACTTGTAACTGATGAAACCGATTTAACCGTAACCTTTTCGATTACTCAATATTTTTACTTCCATAAAAAAACAAAACAAAACATTTCTCACCTCCCAGTTATCTGAAATCCAGGGTTCTCTGTTTGGAGTGAAAGACAATCCTCGCACACTGCAGGCAAGAGCAAGTATGGCGAGCATTAGCACTGAGACTTTCCAAATGTCCATAAGGAACCAAGATGTGCGAGATAAAACTCGTATAGTAGGTAAAATACTGAAATTGAGCTTATTCAAAAGAAAGATCTTTCTCAGCTAAGAGATGTGTCCGGCCGGCAGCGGGGTCTTTTCTGTTCTTCACACGGTGGCGGATGCATTTATACCCATACGGCTGCCAGCCCCCTCCAAGCTCTCAGATCGTCACACCATCTCTCTGCCGTAATCAATTCATATAATGCATTTATTGCAAAACGACATCCACTTGACTTGAGTGATCAATGGCTCCATTTCCATTCCCGGGTTCTGATTAATCGACCCATCGCACAACAATGAAAATGCAAAAAAATCTAACAAAACAATGTGTTATTCTTTTTGTTTGTTGGTTGTCGTTTTTTAAAATCGATTATTAAGCTCTCCTATGGAAGATTAATATATTAGAGTCATGGGTATATTATAATAATATAAACAAAGGATGAATTCAGAGTATTTATGACAAAATCAATGAATCAAACTTGCATTACAGCCATGACACGGACCTCGTTTTTTTTTTGTAAAACATATAAATCTAGTATTGATTGTATTACTTGTTTCTAACTATATTTTCGGAGCCAAACAGATCGGCAGGGCTTGGCAAACAATCCCTTCTGTTGCGCAAGTAGCAGCGATTAACTCACTAAGTTCTTAATTGTTCAGTAAGTTCTATTCATATACTAAATTACGCTTGACTCCCCGTGAGCGAAAGCCCGTTGCTTCCAAATAAGCCTGGATTTACAAAATCAGTGAACTCTAATTGCTCTAGTCGTATTTTTTTTGCTATTAGAGAAACTGTAACTTGTCTGATTATACCACTTAGCAGTCTGTGATCTGTTGAAAATAAGTTTAAATTATATGTTTTGCCAAGAAGTGATTTAGATGGCTAGAACTTGTCAGTTCATATGCATAACCCTGGTGTTTTGGGCTAATGTTATCTTTCTGAAATATATATTGACTTTCCTTACACAGGCTAAACCAACTGCCTGAGATGACCAGCCATTGCTACCAAATACTGGATTAAATTTTCTTTCACTTGGCGCTTTATCTGAACTTATACGATTAATCGGTTGCCAAAAGAAACTCAAAACCTGTACAAAACAAATTGCATGAAAGACTAGATGCTAGATTGTCAGGTGAATGATTTTTAGTATATTATAGATCTTCTTAACATTGCCAGCAATTAAACTTGAAGCTTTTTTGTAGCTTAATTTATAGTACTAATTCATAGTAGCCTAAATATTATGGTATTTTTGAACCATATGAATTAATTTGTTGGGGTAATTCTATAGTTGCTGTGGTAATATAACGACTATAGTAATATAAACAAATGACTTTACCCAATACTGTACTGTTTTCTACATCTATAGGCTATATTATAGCCTACTTCAACACACTAGTTTACTGTAGTAAAAACTAAAGCATACTACAGTAGGCTATTTATTACAGTTTATGTAATAATGTTTATTATTCCAAAAATAAAAGTAAAACAATGTTTGTGGTAAATATAAATTGATGACATTTTGACGTTTAACGTTAGCTCTAAGACATGAATTACACAAACCAGCAATGAAAACAGAATATTTATATTTTTATTTATTTATTTTTACGTGCTAAGACACGAAACGAGCGGTTTGTGTGAGAAAACGAACAGTATTTATATAGTTTTTTACCTCTAGTACACCACGTCTAGCGAATTTAAACTACGCCAGAGCACGTACAGACGTCAAAGCGTAAAGACGTCAATGCGTGCGTGCGCGCCCTCAGAGCAGTCGGACATGTTTGTGTACTACAGGTAAAAACTATATAAATATTGTTCGTTTTTTCACACAAACCGCTCGTCTCGTGTCTTAGGACACCGATTTGAAGTTAATTTGGATTTCTTTGAGTATGTTTTTTTCTCTCCCATAGATCAAGTTCCCCACGCCAGGCATTATACGACTGACAGACTATAACGTAACGGTTTAACTTAAAAATAGCCGAATGTGTTCAACTGAAGAAAAAACACACTTACATCTTGGATGCCCTTGGGGTAAGCAGATAAACATCCAATTTTCATATGTAATTGGATATATATATATATATATATATATATATATATATATATATATATATATGTATATATGAAAAAATTATGAAAACAACTTGTTTACCACGATATACATAAATACATAAATTTTCGCTACATATATCAGCCATAGAAGTTTGCAAACTGCTTGTGTGGTAGATACGCACCGGCTCGCCTTCATGCTCTAAAACCGAAATATTTATAATTTCGTGTTTGTCTTTATCACCGAATGCGAAATTGACAATGATTCACATTTCCTGCGTTTAAAATAATTACACTATTTTTGCTGCAATAAAGCTAAAATGGCTCAAGTTCTGTTTTCGCGCAGGCGCACTGGAGGGCAGTCGGTTTGTATCTACGAGGCGACCGATATTTTATCGCTTCTCTTTCCCCCCGCACGCTGCACGACAAAGCTATAATTCAAAAAAAGAGTCGCACGAGTCAGAAATCGCAAATGAAAATCGCACAGTGTATGCCCGGCTTAATCGCAGTGTATAGCTCTATACGTGCATTTATTGCTGCCATAAAGCAAGCTGCCATTTTAGCTGAATTTCGTACCAGCTAGTAGGCGTTTGGAAAGGAACAGAAGCTATTTTACATTGGCTGTTTAAAGTAATCCCACCATCGGGTTGAATTTTGAACTAACATCCCAAGGTTTAAAAACTAAACAAAACTAAAACATTACATTTGCTTCAAAGGTGCATATTATTACACTGAAAGGTAAGAGTTTTGTGCCTTGTTTTTGCAAGTGCAAGAGCATAAACTGGCATTAAAATATTTTTGATTACGTCAACGTCTGAGAATCCTTCGCGTAAGCATTAATCGTGCTTCTTTGAAGCAATTAAAATGCACTTATTCAGAAGTACTTTAAAAGCTCGGTGCATTGTTTGCCTTCGTCCCACAATTAAATTATAAGTTTTTTTTTTTAAATTTCTAAATGACTAACGTATCAAGCTTCACACAAACACCTCTCATTTAAACCTAGATGACACGCGGGATTTGTGCTCTTTGATCTCACCACAGGTGCTTAACAAAGCAAGAAACCAATTTTCGATAATTTCACCTGAACGCCACTCATGCGCTTCCAAGCCCACAGAGGTCTAACGTTGAGTGCTGAATCAAAAAGATTCAGAGGCTCTTCATTTGCATATGAAAACTGCTTCATTCAATGGGGTCTGACAATGCTGACACCACATTACCATGTTATACTCAACTGTTTGCCCATATTAGGCATAGGTTTATGATGGAATATACCATTGATACTAGTTGAACAGGATTATGAAACCAATGTAGGACTTAATTTGAGATTGTATGTATTTGATGTGTTTGAATTGCATTATAAAGTCTCTGTCTATTAAGAAAAACAAAGCATACATGAACGTACCATTTATGTACATGCAAATTTTCCATATATTGTATTTACATTTTAGAAAAAAAAAATAGTTGTATGAGATGTTTCAAATTTTTAACAGAATATATGTTATTGATTTAACCGATTTTGCAGATTTGTTAAACGTAATTATTGAAATAAAATCAAACAAACTCAAAGAGTCTGTAAATTATGGCATGTGTGGGTTTTTTAATGCAGAAATCTGACCTTTTTTATTAATACGACAGTTATGCATCGCAATAAGTTAGGCAAATCTCGAATGGATTGAAATTTTATGTGCAATTCAAACATTTTTTCGCCATTTATCTGTACATTTGGATCTGTACATCTGCTCTGTTCAAACAAATGAAATCATTTTCAGTCTTAAAGTAATGCTTACACGGCGCACAAACACATGAAACTCGGCCCTTTCTTGCTTTTTTGAAGTGTCGTGATCTTGGTGGGAAATCGTGACTGGGAATCTGTATTTCTTGATTGCATCCACTTTGACCTCGTGACTTTTCCTCAAGCTCTTTCAACTTCCTTTGTGCATCAACTGATTGCCGATATTGTTGCTTTTACTAGATGCGATAAGACGTGTCTCGCTTTTTTTTTATTAGAAGTTCAACTTGTCCTGTAATTTCTGAAGCCTTTTTCAAACCAGACCGATGAAACTGATATTCGAAATCTGGTAAAGTTCAATTTTTTTTTTTTTTTTTTTTTTTTTGTCAGTGCAGGTCCTGGGTTGCGTTTAGAGGAGCTGAACAGTGTGTGCTGGAACAGGTTTTGTCAGCCTTTAAAATGGTTCGTGTTCAATTTATATGTTCGATTGAAGGTTAATGAACTAACAGTTTGATATGAATATCCTCTGCTAACTGAATCTGAGTGTAAAAGTATGTCAGATTTAAAAAGTAAATCAGACTGAAATACGGTGTTAGTTCATTCTTGATAATTTAACAAGCAAAAAGACGTTTTAGTATCATCGTAAAAATGTCAAACTTTAGATCATGCTGACCTTTTTCTTTATTGATTTTCATAAACACATAGGTTTTACGTTGTTAATAATATTTCAAGATGATTATTTACTGAATAGAAGCAACAGAAGTACCTATACATGATGTAAAAATCATGTTAACATATCAAATATCAGATTTATTTGTTCATTTATCTCTGTATTTAAATGTGTTTTGCCTCCACAATAGTCAAAATCAAAACTCTGATCATAAAACATGTTTTAAATATGATCTTACTTAGGCTTGTTATTAGGACAACTGATATTTAAAGTTATTGGCTATACAATTATAAAAATTGATTTACATTACAAGCTGCCAGAAATTCTTACATTTTCGACCATATAAATCTCAGCAAGTACTCCAAACTGCAGAAATATAGCCATTAGAAATAGACACCTGATGTAAGAAAAATGATACTCAACGTTAAAAAAAATCATTTTATTTTGTTTTAGGATTAGATGTGCTCTAAAAAACAAGCAGTGTATTTTTTGTATATTTGGAATGTGCTTTAAATAAATGTTAATGTAATGAATGTTTTTTGCTACTTAGACTATAAATGTATAGCTATACATCCGTGCGTCACGCAAGACAGACTGTATGTGATGGCATATTTAAAAAAAAAAAAATTCACAGACTGTGTCTATGCAGAATAAAGACAGGATCCCTGCGGACAGGCCCTCAGCTCTTCAAACGCCTCTTTTGTTAAATGATTGTGCTCTAATCCTGCGATGACAGATCCACTGTTCAGATTAGTGTGCTCGAGAACAAACTACATTTAACGTCCTTGTAGGTTTACTGTTACTTTAACAGTAGGAATTGTCTGTGGTTGTCGTGTCTTGTTTTACTAGAGTGTAGCATCACACAAAAAAGTACGGCTGATCTTTCTGAAGTTTCTTAGAAATAATGGCTTTCATTCCGATTCGGTCCATGCAAACGCATACTTTAGGCATAGGCTTTAGGTCAGTGTCTAAAATAACACAAAAAATCCTGCGCGTATTACGTAATATATCTAACGCATAATTTGCATATAGTGATTATTAGATCTGCTAAACCGGTTGGTAAAATATTTGTTTTTCGTTTTGCTCTTAAAAAAAAAATCTTGGGTGTGTTTTTCGGTGGTAGGTTTGCTTTTTTTTTTTTTTTTTTTTTTTTTTGATTTGGCCAGGTATTATTGTTCACAAGTGTGCCTTTCATGGAAATCAGACACCACTCAGATGCAGCTGTTACGTACGGAGCCAGGATCGTAAACTTGGGGACAATTCCCGTCTGACAAGTTTACTCGCTCCTTGACCTTCCAAGATCCCCGAGGTCTCCTCCCATGGAGTCATCACATAACCAGGCTGAACGGTTTGAGTAGCTTCGACCAATTCTTTTTTTTTTATCTCAGGTGTGATCTTACCAGGGTGAGGCCAGTATCTCTTCAGAGATGATACTTTGTTTTAGTCACGCTATTTGTTATTGTCTTGACTTGTGCTTCAGATATTGCACAAAACTATCAGTGTATAAACCGATGGAACTGCATAATCTTGGATTATGTCACACATCGATTGCAAAAAATGTCATACAGAAAGATTTGGGTTTTCCGCATTTAACAGCGCCGCCGTCCCAGAGTCTCGCAGGGTTAAGAAGCAGGCCCTTTTTGTTTTCTGTTTGCGCCAGATTTGCGCGGTTTCGCTTTTAACTTTTGGTCAACGTACTTTAGTTTGAAAAGAATTGGGTCACCAATCGATCTATAAACTGTAAAACAACACCAAATCCATGCATCACGAAACAATTCTAATAAATATAAACTAAACAGCACACTTTCCTCTCAAACATGCTTATGCAGTTTCACCCTTTAAACATTTTAGAGGTGACGGATTTTCATTGCACCATTAGAGGGCAGTATTGTTTCATTTGTGAAGCTTTAAAAGCGTTCCGACTGGTCCCCCTTTGCTTCTTTTTTTTTCTAGAGGAGGCCTGCACTGTTTACCAACATTAACTCAACATTTATCATATTTATGTCTCCAGTTAAAATAATAACCAGTCACACTAATAGATAAAGAAGCGTGGATTGCATGCGATTACCTTCGGCTAAAGAATAAATACTTGCGTAATTCCCAGTCAAACTACTTCTGTGACAACAGTGGCACCATCCCAACATTTTGATGTATTAGACGTTCGTGTTTGGACCATCTCCACCATACCTGTAACTGTTAAAGGACAAGTGGAAATATCTTACAAATCTTTCATGTACAGTTACGGCTTATTGTAGCCGTTCGCGAGCTTGCTGGCTCGCATTCACAGGCCTTCGACACAAACAATAATACACTTGGCATGTGAAGAGTATAAATGTAGCAACTCCACACTTGCATGTAAAAAACAGCTTCCTCTCTAGCCTCACTGGGATCTTTTAAATGCCCAATCCGCGCCGTTACTCGCATCGATGTAATTTCACACCAAAAACCGCTTTTAGTGTTTCACCCCCATAACGTGATGCTATGTCAGATAGTAGTGCCAAAATCCTCTCAGCACCATGTTATATAACATTCTTGGTTGTTAGCATGGCGCAGACAGACTCCTGAAATAAAGTCTTAGTAAGTCACAATAGCGGGCGTAACATGCAGACTAGCACAGAGCTATAAATTGTCAGCGAGAGAGAGTGTTCTATTGCATATTCGATCCCAAAGGCCTGATTCTCATGTTCCTTGAGTCATTTTTCTGTGATTTTTGAGGCCTGTGGCACACGAGAGGAGAAGGAGACTTCGAGGCAGTAACTTTGTTTTTGTATTTTTATTATTTTTTTCTCTTTTCTCACACTTTCACCAAGGCAAGCCGCAAAACCTCCAGGTCCTATGAGACAGCTGTCATTTTTTTATTTGAATTTTTTTGTTGTCACATGAGACTGCAAGTCATTGATGTTGCAAAGCACAAAAATACATTGTGCCTGAGAAACATTTGACTCGCGCGAACAGATCTAAGACACGCAAGCACTGTGTTTTGATAATAAATCGTGTTTTGTAGTATATATTTAGCACGCGGTATATTATAAACTATATTGTATTCTTGGTGTAGCATAATTCTATGTAGGAACGCACTAAAAAGGGGTTCTGTGTATTGCAGGAATTATACACACGTTTCACAAGTTCTTGGAAATATTTAGCTTTTTCTGTGTTAAATCTAAACGCGCGCACAATAACATAATGTAATATAAAAAATGATGTATTATACTGAATGTATTATTCATTTAAAAGTATATAGTAGTGCTGTCAAATTTAATTGTTTGCATAATATATGTGTGTGTATTATGCAAAAGTAAATACATTCACATGCATGGATGTACATTAAATATATTGATATACAATATAATAATACAATATATAAATGTATATGCATGTAAATAACATGCTGTATTTATATGTACACTATAAATATGCAGCACACATGCATGTATGTAAACACGTTTATTTTGGATGCGATTACTTGTTTGACAGCACTAGTTTATATATTTTGTCAGTGGTGCTTGATACATACTATTAATTATTAAATAAAGACAACTGGAAAGTAGAAACACTGGGAATGTTAAGTCCCGAGACAGACCCGGTGAACATATCGACCTATTTCTGTTATTTTTACATTAGTATTTATATGCCCACCACTTTATTAGGTGCCAACCAGCATTTTGTGCAGTGAACGGTTGCCAGTTCAAACAAACATCAGTCATGGACACAGTGACATTTTCTCACAGACCTTGTGTGTTGATGTGGGTCCCTTATAAACAATAACCCACATGCATCGATATACACACTCGTACACCGTGTAATTAACAGCGAGCTTTCTTGCCAACAACATAACAGTCAACACAAGCAGCTATTTACCATTTTTAACAGTCACCGACATGCATTTGTCCGGAAAGCTCTTAGCAGCGCTTCGTGTTCGCCTGTTAGACAGCTGATCACACGGCTGCATACGGAAACCAAACCTGCAAGCTTGTTATCATGGTTATGTCCTTGCATTTTTTCCTTTCAGCAGTTTGAAATTACAACGGCACACATAATGAACTCTGTAAAAGTTTTTTTTTATTTTTCGTCCAATCTTGTGGCGACTCCGTTCAGAACACCCCGCAGTGTTCTGCTTTGCATGGTCAAATTTGCTTGCTTTGTCTTCCAGCCAATATCTAGCTCCTCTGGTGAACCACAGAGGTGCAAAAGCCAAGAGCATAATGGGTAGACTGGGAGAGTCGCGCAACTGGACAAATGTCAGAGAGGAAAATGGCAGTCGATTCATAATGTGGCATTGTGTCAGTCATGTCAGGATAGATTAGAATTTGACGTATCCCTCATGTCTGTTTGACCTCCTCTGTAATTATCAGATCTAGTGTGCTTTAATGCGTTCCTACAGTTACTACCGCACAACAGCACTTCAGATGAGCCCGAGAGCATGCCACTGATTTATACTTCAGGATCTTCTTTTCCTATATTTTTGTAAAATGAGTGCTAAAGTATACACTGTCCCAGGCACTGCTTTCCTTCATGCTCAATTCAGTGGGTTCGTTATAGAAATAATATACTTTGAAGTAATAACTGAATGTAAAGTTTTCGGACACTTGTTTGCATATTTGAAATAATAATAATAATAATAATAATAAAAAAATACTACTATTAATGCATTTAGTTAATAAGCGTTTTAATATGATAGTCAGCACATCAAAATAAAAAAACCAAAAAACATAAGGATTTAAATGTAGTTTAATTTGAAATGACTACAAAGCGCTCTTTTTAAAGTGTGCTAAGTATTTTATTTAATTAATATATTGTCTGCCAGAACAGTTTTACACTATGTGCACACGTTCAATAGACTTTTTCACCATATTTCTCACATCTTTAGCGGTTAGAGTAGATATAGCTTTGCTAAGTAATGCTAAATTGTTATACTGACTTCAATATTAATAATAAGCGTCAACATAATATGGTTGCAGTGTTTGTCTTGCTGCTAGGTGGATGTTGCTATGGACTGTTCAGCCTATTATAATTAGCCTGGATGTATGTCACACATTAATATTTGATTTATATGCTGTCTTTTTACTTATATATGTCAGCTGCACAATGAAGTTGCGGTTTTAGTTCGTATTATTTTAAAAATAAAAGGTCAGTTGATGGAAGTAACCCTCAGGATGTGTTTATAAAGTTTACTACTACGTTTTATGACCTGTCATATAGTTCACCCAAAAATGACAATGACGGTATAACCTCCTGAGGGCGTATAGGTTAGTTTCACGACTGTATATCCGATTTACTGGGCTTCAAAATAATGGCCGCTATTCACCCGCATTACCAAGCTTGGAAGAGCCAGGATAAATAAAAAGAAGAAACACATATACACCTAGGATGGCTTGGAAGTGAGTAAAATATACCAAAATTTTCATTTTTGGGTGAACTATTCCTTTAAAACCTTGATTAGTATGCTTATGTATTTAGTATTAAACATTAAGTAAACATCAATTTAAAATTATACAAATATAATATTATAATTATAAAAAGTTTTATTATTTATGCAGTATATTTATATTATTATATTAGCAGATGAATGATGAGCGCTTGATGAATCCACACAGCAATATTTGAAAAAAATCTCAGAAATCTTACTAATATGCTGATTCGCTGCTCAAACATTTCTTATTATTTTCAAGGTTTTTGCTGCTCAATATTTTTGTGGAAGCCACGATCTTTTTTCAGTTCTTTAATCGGGTTCAGCACAAGTTCAGCACATCTTCAACAGCACACACTTTCGAATGGTAGTGTATCTAGGTGTCCACAAAATATCAGCAAAAAACAGATATTTTAACATTTATAATAACCGATTTTTCCGTAGCAGCAGATTAGTATATTACAATGATTTCTGAAGGATCACTCGACACTGAAAGCTGAAATTTACACTGAAAATTCTGCTGCTTTTTTCAAATATTAACTTTTTTTATAGCATTTTCAGTCAAATAAATGCCTTGTTGAGCAGAAGAGACTTCTTTCAATAACATAAAAAGCAGCGTAGTAGAGTAGAATGACCTCATCATCCAAACCTTACGTAGAAAAAGTCTAAATTATGGTCTCACGCAGACGTTCATGTGTTTAAAACGAGCCACTTTTCATGCTGCGGTAATGGTTGGATAATAGATCACCTACCATACCCAATAGTTCTAACTAATAAAAACGCGCAAAGAGTACTGAAAACTCCCCGATAGCTAGCTATCTCTCACGATCGTGCAGAAACTCACACAGAGTTCGATGCCGTCGACTTTTACGAAGCTTGTTTAATACATACGGTACATTTCTTCCCCTCCTCCGCTGCCTGCTGTATTTGCAGGCGGCTTTAGCGCCAGACACCCTGAGGCAGCGGTAGCGCCAGTGAGTCTTCCCACCTCTGTTTTTGTGGTGGGAGATGACATGTCGAAGCTTTGAAGAGCAGCGGAGGGAGGGAGGGAAGGACTGAACACATCACTCTGCGAGAGCACAGAAATGTCATGTGGCCAGCAGTCCGCCCAGATTCCCTCACTGTCTAAGTGGGCCGGAGAAATGTAGACAGGAAGTACAACTCTCTCTCTCTCACACACACACACACACACACACAATTAAAAGCTCCTAAACGCTGCAATGTCATAGCTCCGTCATACCTATACCGTGCAAATTGTTCTGTTCGTCAACATTGCTGTGCGACGCTACAGTCAGCCCAAAGATGTGCCAGAACCCGCACCTAACGTTCAGAACTGCTGCAACACATCACAGTTCCTTCGAGAAAGAGAGAGAGAGAGAGAGAGAGAGAGAAAGAAAAGAAACACTTGGAATGTTGAGTCTCTTTAAATACACCAAACAAAAAAGAGACACAGCACAAACAGACCCAGACGATCCACCCACCCGCAGCACCTACACCAAAATAAATAAAGACACCAGGACAAACACAAATTCTTCTTAAGTATAGCACAATGCTTTGTGTGTGTGTGTGTGTGTCTGTGTGTGTGTGTGTGTCTGTTTGTCGCAATTGTAAAGTCATTGTTTCATTTTGGCTATTTTTGCCATTTGCTGGTGTTCTGGTGGTTAGAAACAGCACGGATACAACAAAAACCGAAATAAAAATATTGAATTTCATTACAAATCAACTGTTAATTACGTTGTTTTTATAACAGAATTTTCGCAAAACCATGGGGAGGCTGCTTAAGCTTAATGCTTAAGTGTGTTTCGAAGCATGGCCGCTGGTTTGAGCTGGTCCTTAACTGGTCATGAGCTGGTCCTCAGCTGGTTTTGAACAGGAGCTGGTTGATTAAGACCAGCTTAAACCAGCTCAAACCAGCGGCCATGCTTCGAAACATAGAGCGTAGAATAAGCTAAGCTATTAGGCTGATTGGGTATACGTGTGCTATGCTAGTACTTAAGCTGAAGACATTAAAGGTCATTATAATAGTTTAAACAAAATGACATGGTTTTGTAGGAATTCTAATCAGGCACTACAGAGAGTTTGCCCATTAAAAGTTATTAGAGCCAGTGGGATCGCTTGGGGCTCTAATGGAAGTTTTGATGAATACTTGATTCTGATTGGCTGATCTGTATTCTGCATTGAAATTGTGATGGAGAGTCCTTAAAGTACTGTTTTTAAGCCCTCTACAGTTGTATTTTTAGACAGTTTTTGTCACTATCTTTGTTTTAAGTTTTTACTGCTCGGGTCGCCATCACACAAATACTTTGGTGTATTTATTAGAGTGGATTAATCACGTTTTTGAGACTAAAATGGCTACAAATTTAGTAAAAAGCACTTGTAACAAAACGAATATTATCATCTGCAGGTGTCAATGTGGCATTATGCAAAAACACTATGTGACCCTGGACCACAAAACCAGTCATAAGCAGTACAGGTGTATTTGTAGCAATAGGCAAAAATACATTATACGGGTCAAAATTATAACATATATTCTTTTATGCCAAATAAAAATCATTAGGATATTAAGTAAAGATCATGTTCCATGAAAATATTTAGTACATTTCCTTCTGTAAATACATAAAAACTTTTTGTTGTTGTTGTTTTGTTAGTAATATGCAAGAACTTGATTTGGACAACTTTAAAGTTAATTTTCTCAATATTTAGATTTTATGTGCCCTCGGATTCCAGATTTTCAAATAGTTGCATCTCTGCGAGATATTGCCCTATCCTAACAAACCATACATTTCAAGCTCAATTGACCTTTATGGGTTTTTATATATATATATATATGTGTGTGTATATATATATGTGTATATATATATATATATATATATATATATATATATATGTGTATAAATATATATACTGTATATATATGTACGGTTAAGCTTTTTTTAAACAATTTTTCTATTTACATGTATCCATCATTTTGAAACCATATTGGAGTTAAGCTTGTTGGTTTGCTTTCGCAGTCTCTTCATTTCATAACATTTTAAATGATTTTTTTAAAGCAATATAAAAATTACAACAGAATATAATAATAAATGTAAATGATATTTATAATAAAACAATATTTCGTAACGATATTATAGTTTTTGTATTATAAACAATCAGAAAAAATTGTACAGTCAGCATCACAAAATAAAACCCTTTTAAAGTTAGACATCGCTGGGTTGTTTTACGTTAACGACGAGCCGAATTCGAATAAAACGGCACACACGAGTGTAGAAACATTCATGTTCGCTTGTGGTGAGTTGGATGTGGGTACACCTGTGCGCCGAGACGCTAGACGGAGAAGCGCACCAGCCACCAGCGCACCTCCTGCAGGGTTTATGTCCGCTTGGATCTCCCGTCTGAAGTGCCGGCCTTCATTTAGAGACAGAGATTAGAGAGGAAGCCCTCTGCATCCCTCCTATAGAGATCAAACAGCGCCAAACCCACGTCTCCATGCAGCGCTGCAGTTACAAGCGCACACTCCTAGACAAATAAGCCAGCAAAGACTCAATGCTAGCATGCTATGTAGTTTGTGTTCCGTTTCAGTCGATCGATGGGATGAATTGCTTGTAACGTCGCTCATTTCTTAAGCACATTACGCAAAGATACGTTTTAAACTGCAATATGCAGTCACACGAGCTTGTCACTTTGCATTCATTTTTTAATGAATGCAAAGTGAGTGGCGCTAAGTATTTGTTTGGGGTTTTCACAAAGCACGTTGTTTTAACGAAGCTTTACAATCACGATGGTAATGTTTATAATTTTCTAATATCTTGACGCCGTTTGATTAGATTAGAGTTGGATGACGGTATAGATTACAGATATTAACAGTCAAGCGGTTAAGCTTCGCTATGTAGCGTATATTCCACATATTACATTTTTGCTAATTGGTGGCTGGCTAATATATGCAAATTACAACCGCGTACATGACGCGCTCACGTCGTTAAATCGTGACTTTAACAACATCAAGATGCCTTATAGATGGTTTTGCGGATTAGAGCTGGTCAACATTTCGCGATAAGTTATAAAGTCATTATTACAGACTTTTTCTCTGAACACTTTTTTCGGTTATGCAAAGGTTAAAGAACTATTCCATTTTAGAACTTTGCTGCTTTTGAATGTCAGATGAACATTTCACAAAAGTAGCGACTTTTAGAAGAACGTTCAGCTCCAATGTTTCAATGTTCCATGAACGATGGATAAATATTGTTTTTGTGTTAATGTTGGGAGAACATTATTAAACGGCAGAGAAATCGAACAAATGCGCGACCAATGGTACTTGAAGATTGTTTGTTCGAAACTTTTTGAGAGAACCTTCTGAGAACGTTTTACCGTCGAACGTTGAATTCACCGACTATGTTTTCTTAGATATTCCATATACTCCAACACCATCGAAAAAAACCTACAGCATATTGGGAAAAAGCGTCTGTGGAAATGTCACAGTCGGTTTCTGATTTACTTCAGATACCTGTTTGATTAGCTGCGGTTTAGAGCTGCTTTCATTTTAATTTGGCAGTGAGTGATTAAGGAGTTCTATTGGATGACCTCCAAACTGTGTTGATTAGATTTTGATTGCCATCATCGTCAGACGTTTTGATAAGCCGCCAAGAGGAGGCCGAGAGGCTTGTGATCTCGGCTCACCGTCGACCGGTTGCCATTAGAGTTTCGCACGATGGCTCCGTCGGTTTCTCAACTGACTGAATCACTCTTTGACTGGCCACAGAATCCCAGACTGCTCTGCACCTGCAATTAGACTGAGTCTGAAGGGTCTTTAATCAAGATCCGGAGTGACCTCATCTGTAAACTCTGTCATAAACAAGCCTCGCATTTGAATGGCTTCTTCATAACGGTTTACTTTTCTTACAACATGTTATTTTAAACCTATGCATACGTAAAAAAAACCAGACGTAAAGTCATTAACCGCTATAAAACCTTCAACAGTTTGGCCACGTTAAAACAAGTATGTGTTCTTAATGGTTCTTATTTGTATTTGTTTATTATAAAACCTTTCTCTGTTTTCATTGTTGTCAGCATATATTCATTTTTTGTTACTTATGTATATACTTATGTATTTATTTATTTGTTTGTTATTGAAATGTATTTCTTTGCTTATAAACTAAAATAACTATTTATTTATTAATTTGTTCATTTATTTAAAGTTGTAATCAGAATTTATTTGGTTATGTACAGTATTATAAATTATTACGTTTCTTTCTTTCAGTATTTGTTTTTTGATTGCCTGTATTTATTTTAAGCTATTCGAATTTTGTTTTCAAGCTTTATTTATTGAGTTTTTATCAGCGTTTACTTGGTTGTTTATTATAAATGATAAACTTTTTATTTATTTATCATAGGCTAATAGCATTCTTCTTTTTATGCATTTATTTCTTTGAGTTATTACTTTTATTTGCTCATTTCTAAATTATTTATGAATTAAAGTCATTTATTTATTTATTTAATCATTCAAAGTTGTGGTCAGAAAATATTTATGTACAATATTATACTTTTTATATTTTATTTATTATATATTTATTTTAAAATATAATTTTCTTTAGTTTTTCAATCTTTATTGAGTTGTTTATTATAAATGATAAGCTTTTCTTTATTTCTTTATTAATTTATTCAAAGTTGTGGTCAGAAATGATTTATGTGCAATATTATAAATTATTATGTTTCAGTTTCTCTTGTATTACATTTTCTTTCTTAGTGATAGTATGTATTTATTTGAAAAAAGGTATTGTATTTATTATACATTTATTTTTAAATATTAAAAAAATCAGTTTTTTTGTTTTTTAATCTTTATTGAGTTGCTTATTATAAATGATAAGTTTTTCTTTATTTCTTTATTAATTTATTCAAAGTTGTCAGAAATTATTTATGTACAATATTATAAAAATACTGTTTCTTAGTTATCAGTATGTATTTATTTGAAACATAAAAAAATATTTATTATGTATATATTTTAAAATATTCTATATTTTTGTTTTTTATCTTTATTGAGTTGTTATAAACGATATACTTTTATTTGTATTAATTTTAATGCTTAATTGTTTGTTTGACTTTTATTAGAAATTATTAGCTGTTCTTTACGTTCGTAATTGTTTATTTATTTACATATTTGACATCGCGGTGGAGAGTTTTGTGTTTCTGGCAAACGCCACGTATTCAAAATCATCTTTTACTTCATCATTCCGTACACCAGAGTTAATCCTGGAGCGCGTATCGCTGTAGCATTGCTGGAGCGCTCTGTTATGTCATTAAAATGAAAGGGCCGTAGTAAATAAACATATTACACACATCATTAGAGTGAAAGCCTGTCATTATACGACTGAAAGTCAGGTGGGGTGTCAAAATCTAACTCACCCACTCTGCCAGATCAGCAGTATGTAATTTCATTAGATAATTACAGCACTCAGCGGCTTAACTATGACACGCTACGTCAGTTACGCCGAACGGCGCTCTCGGGCGGGCTACTTTACATGTCGCCCATCGCCACGGCGCTCTGCGTTCGCTTTCGGTTTGGCTCGATCAGGTGAATTTGCCCACGAATGGAGCACCTGGACGGCCGACTCGGCTTTAACGGCAGACAAAGAAACCAAATGAGCAGAAACGACAGTTCTAGATTCCTCGAGGGACGGCGGGCTTTAACAACGTGTTAAAACCTCGGGGAACATCACAAGCTGTCAGAAATGCTTATGAGCGCTTTAAAGCAAGCCCTCGCGAGGGGAGGGGGTTTTTACAAACCTCCGAAAACAAAGTAACACCTCCACACCTCCCTCTTCCTGGTCTTTCTAGTTGCGTCCACATTTTCCATGGCTGCCGGCCCAGCTGCTGAGAGAGCTGTTCCTTGAAGCCGCAGTGTATTTAGAAACAAGGCTGAGGGAGAGCGCTCAGGCTCCGTGCGGCAAACACAGGCCTCACAGTTCTGGGTTGAGGCTTGGCAACGGACCTGACCAGAGAGGCCAGGCAGCCAACACTCCCCACAGCATGTGAGAGCAGGCCAAAGAATGAGCCGTGTGTGTGTGTGTGTGTGTGTGTGAGGGAATCCACCTCGGGGCAAGAGCTGAATCGAAGGTGCGCCAAACAGCAGAACCTGTCTGTCCTTGATTTACGTTTGCATGCATTAGCTGTCCGGCTGCTCCGCATTCGAAAGGAGTGACTGTTGCAGCCGATTAAGTCTTTGACCCGCACACCTTACCGTAGAAGAATCATAAATGTCCGAAAAGCGCGGCGTGACGCGAGCGTTAACGCATGCTTGGCATTTCTGTCCGGTTGTGAGGCGTCCCTGCCCATGTTTTGGCCTCGTATTCGCTTGCCTGCGTCAGGAGGTTACGGTTTCTCCGATTTTGCCGTTTCATCTCGACGCGCAGGGGTCTGGTTGTTGTAAAGCTGGAGGAGGGTCCAGATGTGCGCGGATTTGACCCATCCGCACAGGAAGAGGAGAGGGGAACGCGTCAAATTGGTTCCATACGTTTTGGCTGACAGTGAGGTCACTGCGCCGCGTTACACGGGTGACGGCGTGTCGTAGTTGGGTGGCGGGGGAATGAATGTTTAGAGACATCTTCAGAGACAGCGCGGTGGCTTCAGTGCGAGAGACTTTGGGCGCTTGCCAGGAAACTGCTATGCATTTGTTAAGGTGTTCTGTTCTGGATATAGGTCCCTCAATATGACTGCTTCAGAGTCAGTGATGGAAAGGGGTTAGGATTAGCTAACACTAACCCGTAATACATTTCATAATAATGAAAAAGAATTTTTAAAAAATGTTATACAGTTTTCAAAGCAGATTTAAATACGAGAAAAATAAATAATTATTTTTTCAAATGTAATTTTTTCCCCTTGAATTATTTGCTAAGTTTTTATTCTTATTTATTAATTAACTTATTTATATATGTATGTTTACGATTATAATAAATGATTAGCTCATACATATGTTTTTTGTGAATCACAAAAACAAGACATTTAGTATAATAAAAAATAATATAAATGGGTATATATCTGTATCTATTATTTTTGTAATGTAAAATGTCATTTTTATGAGCAAATCATTCATTATAATTGTAAGCATACATAAATTAGTAAATTAATAATAAAACACACACACATATATATATTTATTATTATTATTATTTATTTATTTTTTCTCGACATATATTTAATATATTCCTTTTTGTATTTATTATGTTGACATTTTACGTTTTTATGCACTTTATGCCCTCATAAAAATTTTACATTTAAATACGGATATGAAAGCATGCTCATCATAGAAATGTATTTACGTTACTGTATTTGTGATAGTTATTATTTTATAAATATCGCATAGTGAGTGTCAAATTATTAAAAATCTAAAAAATTTCAAATTATCAAAAAAAAGGCATGAGTAGTGTTTTTATTTTGTGGCAGTTTATATGCAGCTTAAAAAGATGAGTATGTGCATTTTTTTGATGTAGCCATATTGCTACAGTGCAGTTTCTACCTAAGTCACAGTGTTTGGTGCTCTTTAGACACATGGGAATGACATTAGTGTTCTCTACCTTCACCACAAAGTCAGTCAGCTGTCAATAAAAAAGAAAGAGAAGAAAATCAGCTGTCTAGTAGGAATATCCTCCCCGGGGTCTGTATGTCTGGGCCGCAAAATGCAAAACCACTGAGAAGAAATAAATACAAATAAATGTTCCTGATTTGTCTTCTGCGCCTTTGTCTGTCCAACACACTCAGAGCCTCAGCGAGCGCCCAGGTCCTCAGTGCGCCAAGCTGAGCATCTACATTTGGGTTTGGCTGTTCTCGTCTGCGAAAACCACAGGAAAAGGAAACGTAAAGCCTTCTGAAAGCTCGAAAAACATTGGCCTGAGTAAAAATGGCTGTAAAAATGGAAACATCCAGTTTATACTGACATTTTAAAATTTTGCCATTCAGACAGACTGCCTTTTTTCTTGATAATGTGTACTTTTTTCTTTTTTTTTGGTTATTTGTATAGCTTAAGTCACTGTTTTCACAGAAAAAAATTATGTTAACATTTACACCCTTTTTGATTGCCATGACTGTCTTTATTCCATAGAACACAAAAACAGTTATTTATAATTCCATGAAAACATTTTCAGGGCAATATTTTCAGTGTGCATTCGGTTACACAATGTTTTCTATCTATTGCATTGAAACGAGCAGCATGACTATTTCTCAAAACATCTACTCTTGTGATTCACAGAAGATAATTAAAGTCATAATTGTCTGAAATGACACGAGGATGCGTGAATGATGATAAAACGGTCTTTTTACGGTGACCAAATCATGATTTATCCCCTACATATCTTAATCAAGCGTCATTCCTATGTGTTTCACACATGTTTGCTCTCATGCTTCACACGTGTCACGTATAGCTCTGTGTTCCCAGCTATGCTGAGTGTGTCTGGCAGTCTTGGTGAATGAGTGTAGAGTCTTCGGGATGCTCCAGCGAGGTGGGCCATCTGGTCACTGCCGCCGGGCCCTTGAAGTGCTGTGAGAGAAGCCGCTGCGGTCGGACATGGCGACTGGAGGTTTGCAGCACAGCACTTCCAGCCCTTGTGCTGACCTCAGAAAAGGAAATCTGGGTTGGAGAAACAGAGGGGTTGCTCCTGAGCTATTTCCAGAGCGTTCTGCCTATCCAGTGCCACCCACGAGATTCCATATGACAGAGGAGTGTGTGTGTGTGTGTGTGTGTGTGTCTCGAGTTTTATGACAATTTGGATGGATAAGATTTTGTATCTGATAAACCTGTAAAACTAAATTTACCCAGGTGGTGTTTTTCGTCAGTGTTGGTATTTTTTACATTTATTTTTCTCATAGGGATTTTAAAGTCTTTGTTAAAGCATTATGAGCCATAATCCAAGCCAACCAGCTATTAGGTGAATCACAACATTACAAAATTTTATTTGAAGCATGGTTTTATTTGCACTTAATGAGGGAAAAACTACAATCCCATGAGTCTTTGCGAATGACAATTAAAAAAAAAAAAAAAAAAAAAAAAAAAATATATATATATATATATATATATATATATATATATATATATATATATATATATATATATATATATATATATATGTATATATAAATATAAATATAAATATATATATATATATATATGTGTGTATATATATATATATGTATGTATGTATGTATATGTATGTATATGTATATATATGTATGTATATATATGTATGTATATGTATATATATATATGTATATATATATATATATGTGTATATATATGTATGTATATGTATATATATATGTGTATATATATGTATGTATATATATATATATATGTATGTATATATATATATATATATATATATATGTGTGTGTGTGTGTGTATATATATATATATATATATATATATGTGTGTATATATAGATAGATAGATAGATAGAAACTATACACTAGTTCTGTGAAATCATATCAAGTAATACAAGTTATCATTACAATAAAGTAAGTTTCCCTTTTTTTCTGACATTGTGTCATTACATTATGAACAAGTAACTGAATCACGGTTTTTTTTTTCATACTATACAACAATATTTACAGTTTTTGTATTATTGTAATGGGTAGGCTTGGGTAGGGGTATATATTAATAAAACTAAGTAGAAAATCAAATGCATTGTTAGCTACCGGTTTTAGCTGTGTCCCTTGTTGCCACAACCTAACAAAAGCTCTGAGTTATTAATTCGTTTTAATCAATGATTAAATTAGTATCAAAACAAATATGCGTAAATCAATTGTAAACCAATTGTGTACAAAAACACTAATTTCTTTATTCTGCGTTGCTTGACGAACGTTTTCATGGTCAGAGCAAAAACTAGCAAAGTAACTAGTCTGAAATGTAAGTAGCTTAATATTAACTTTTTGTTTACTGTACAATGTATAAAAGCAAATGTCACTTTAAATCAGTCAATACTGTCAGTCAGTATTAAACATAATGCAAAATGCTGATTTTCTCTTATTTAAGGATCCAGTTGCTTTGTGAGCACACTGTTATTATTTCATAGCTTTAAAAAATGAGTTGGTGTACAATATTTCATTCATATCCTATTTTTACTATCAAAATTTACTCTTAGTTCTGCTAAGCGTAAGTTGTCATGCTCTCCGTGTTGAATATACTGCGTTTCACTCTGTTACTTGCACATACTGTAACAACAAAACCACAAAGTGAGTCTCAGCAAGTAACCATAAATCATAAATCACGGTCTTTTTTGACGCCACGTTTAAGTCTGCATACCTTAACCTAAATTTGTAGGTTTGTATTTTCTTTTCCGCGACTGCATAAGCAGTCGCTGGTCACTATGTTGATGGATATGCAGAAAGGGAGATCGTGAAGAGAAATATGAGGCTTGTGTTACAGTCCACGAGCTCGAGATTCAGAGAGGCACAGCGTTTGGTTCAGATGAGCTCATGGGCATCTCTGTTTCAACAGACATCAATCGTATTCTGCGGTTTTGTGGTTACTTCTAAGGACTACCTTTTTATAATCAGTGGCAGTCTGACTGTGAAGCTGTAGTTAGACAGACCGAAAAGGCTGAGTATGCTTTTTGACACAAACGTGGACTAAAAGTGACATTTCAACAGCAACTACAGAGCGAGGGCTGTTAATCGCAATGATTCGTTTTTTAAATCAATCTCGAGATTACATGCATGTATTTATATGAAACGAAGTTTGCGGTATTAATAAATTTGGTTCTGGTTCTCTTTGATGGACTGTACATACAGCATGTGGGTTTGTTTTGGCTATTTATTGATTAAATATTGAGCTCCAAAATCGTTCTGAGGGTTCACTGACCTCTAATGGCTTCTGCGTCTTTCGAAACGTCTGTTATGTGCGTTTGTAAGTTTGTTGAGCAGCTATGAAATAAAAAAAGGATTGTTTTATGGCAGCAACAATGCACTTTCAACTGTATTTACGACTGCAGGGGGCGTAAAAATAGACAAACCTACATACAGTCGCTTTAATGGCGTGAACACGAATGATCATCAGAAGTTATGTTGAAAGAAACCGTAGGCCTACAACTAACTGTATCGTTAACGTAATCGCTCAATTCTTGTTTTAACAACATATATAGGTCAACAGCAGCTTGTAAACAATGTCAGGTAATGTATTTTATTTGGGATTATCAAATATAATATCATAAATAGCTATTTTAACCTTTAAAATTTTTATAATGTACCAGCATTAGTTTTTTTTGCATGTTCTTTAGTGGATCCAAATGAATCCGTATCGAATCAGATCAAGAGCTTGTTAGTCAGAATTGAATCAAATCCTGAAATCCTTCTCATTTTTCACTCGTACACTCTTTGGTTCGCAGTGAGTCGACAGGTTTAACGGCCATCTTTGCTTGAATTTATTTTTAATTTCTAGGTAAACTGTCTGTTGTTGCTTTTCAGTCTATAAAGTCATGCAATATGATATTTAAACATATAAACCTAGGCTGGTTTTGTCTGGTCTCCCAGCCTGATCTTAGCTAGTTTAAGCTGGTCAACAGGCTTTAGAGGGGTTTTGGCCACATTTCCAGCCCGCCAGGCTGGGAGACCAGCTTAAACCAGCGAAAACCAGAAACCGTTTCTAAATAAAAAAAAAAATTCTGTTGTGGCTAGTTAGGACAACGCTGATTAACATGGAAAAGATACCTTTTTATCGCGTATCCTGGCGTCGCAGCACGTGTAGTTGGGGCACGGTGTTAGTTTGTCTTCAACACACAATTTAAGATATTTTCGATGAAAACCAGGAGACTTGTGAGTCATGAAAAGTATGAAAGACATTGTCAAAATACTATATCTCCCATTTGCGGTTCAATCTGAATGTTATGAAGCAATGATTTTGTCTTTCTTTTTTCTCTGTACGTCAACAGTGTTATTTACTTGGCAGTCAATGAGGCAGTCACAAGCCTCTCAGTTTTCATCTAAAATACCTGAAATTGCGTTCCAGAGGAGGTACAAAAGTTTCATGGGTTTGGAGCGGGAGGGGGGTAAGTGAGTAATGACAAAATGTATATTTTGGGGTTGAGTAACTCTTAAAGAGACTAATTTAAGAGAAATTCACTGGGTGAATAAATAGTTAATAGTTGGCAAGCTAGATAGCAAATTAGAGCTCAAATGGATGAAAACATTTGTGAGACAGACCTACAGTTTTAAAATATTGAAAACACTGCCAAAAATACATTTTCAGTTCTTCGTCAGCCGAAGAAAATGTTTATGCTTTGCGCTAGAGGTTGTTCTTTTTATATTCAGAACATTCAAACATCACAGAAGTCTTGTTACGGTTTAATTCAAAGTATCAACTTAGTCTCAAATGTTGCTTAAAATTCTGTGGAAGATAAAAGTTGAGTGAATTGCTCGCTTTTAAAACAAGTTTAAGAGACGTGTAGATGTTTTACCAACTTTCTGTCTGTTTATTTGTTTTTGCAGTGTCCAAGTTGGCAGTGATCCTGGAATCATGAAAATCATGGAAAGCAGAGGCTTTTGGTTTCTAAGCATCTGTATAGTCAATCAGGAGTCACCTCGTAGCTTTAAAGTCCTGAATGAAGCCGGCAAGCCACCCAGGAGGACCTCCAGGAAGTCCTGTAAGTCTCCGGATGGAGATTTTTAGGTTAAAGTTATTTTAGGTAGCTTTGCTTTAGAGGAAATTATAGCAGCAGCGGTAAAACGAAAAGAGAGAGAAGGGGGGAGAAAAGGACAGGCGGTCAGAAAAGTGTATAATTTTCTCATTTCTCTCATGGAGGATGAAGTATTCCTCGAGAAGGCTTCATTAGATTTATGAAGCCTCTGGCCCAACCCTCTGACCCCAGATAAACAATGTCGGTCTTCTTTAGGCAGTGGAGACCGCAGCGAGGGGGCTCGGTGTCTCCTGCTGTAACCCTTTCTGCACGCTTATGTTCATGTTATCTAAACTCCATCTCGTATTGTAAAACTGTCAACACCACTCACCAGTGCAGCCTTTTCAATGGAAAGCTTAGAGGCCACAAATGAGCAGTTAGCATCGTGTCAGCTCATAGGGTCGTTTAATCATCACTGTACTATCATTTTATGCAATGCTGCACAGTCATGCAGCCTGCTAACTACTTTCAAGAGAGGCGTGAACGCATTTACAATTTTGCCATAATATGTTTTACACAAGACAATAATTTCAGCTTGCTCCTGTGACCTAAAATCACTGTTACAGTAACATAAGAACAAATCTCAGCTTTTAAACCACGCGTATGAGTCGGTTTACGTCAATTGTAAGTGCCTTACTGAAGCTGCCACTTTTGCTTTTGTAAAGAAACTGAGGGGACGGGTAGAAATTATTTTCATAACGTCATATTACTCCAAATGTTGTTGCTAGAGCTTAAGTTATATTGAACCTAGAACATTCCTTGATCGCTTAGCATCATTATACTGTCTCTGTGTCTCTTTCAGCTTTAATCGTAGCCTTTACAGGGTTTACGTTCCGTCTTTTTATACTAAGGTAATGCAAAAGCGGCTCCTTTTTGGAGATTTTCTCAGATTTTTTACTCGGATTTTGCTTTGTTCTCTATGACAGCCGGAATTAAGCTCCTCAGCCACTGTGAGAAACATAAATTTCACCCCTAATCTAAAAGAGAAAGCGGCATTGTCCGTTTGTAACCATCATTGAGCCTTGGTGTTCACGCAGGCTACAGTCGATCGAATTTCGCTTGCAACAGATCTTCTTGCTGATGAATTTGTGGTAAAATGCGGTAGATATAATTTGTTTGGTTGCAAAACCAATGATGTCGACAACCAAATGTAGAGGAAGTGTTTTATCTTTCCTTTCAAAAATTGATTTATTACATATTTGATTTTGTAGTTTGTTTCATTTAATGTGAGCAAACCTGCGAGAGCATACATTTTTTGGGCATGACCCACCAGTTGAGAGCTATCGCTGTAGGAGATGTCGAACTCCGTTTCTAAACAGCAGAGCAGTGTTTTGGCAACCAAAAACTTATAAGCAGTTATTTTAACGAGACTTTTCTCCACCCCACCACACACTGAGCTATGCGATTCCCAGTAGCACATCTATAAAACAGCAGTGAATGACATTGATAATGAGTACTGCATGTCTTTGGGCCTTTTTCAAATCTAGCGACTGATTTAAAACATTCTACACAGGCAGCAACTCAAACAGGGGCGCATGAACAGTGCTTTTCTTGTGAGGCTTGACTAACGACCGAATTCAATAGAGTGGCGCAAGGGTGGCGTTTATTTGTGGGTCTGAACCTGGAAACGAGTTTAGCTGTTCTAGTTCCATCCTTAGAGGGGTTTTTCAACGGGATTTGGTTAAATGTTTGAAATAAGGTCTGCGGTTAACACAAGCTAATGATATATCCATGTTTTAAATTGTGACATAAAACATTGCTAATTTTACTTTTCTTGAAAGAGCAGACTGATAACAAGCATCTGACAAATGGGATTACTACAGAGGTCATCTTTCTCCCAAAAATGAGAATTTGTTCGTTCCAGACCCCGACATCACCGTAACACAAATGAAGATATTTTTGGTTGAATTCCAAGAGCTTTCTTACCCTGCATAGACCCATAGGCCCAGAAATGGATATCATTAAAATAGTTTGTGACATCACTGATTAATGAAGCTACAAGAATACTTTTTGTGAATACAGAAAACAAAAATAATGACTTAATATTATACAATTTATACAATTTCTTCTATTCTGTGTCAGTAGATACGCATTCACAAGAATACCACGACTCAAACTTCCTTTATAGCTCATACCTTAGATATTATTCCAAAAAAACCATATGTGTGGTATTGATTATCACGACTGTCATTCTGAAATAGTCTTTTAAACCATATCAGTTGAAACTTCTGATATAAGACCGCACACAGAAAGCAACAGTCACACAGCATGTGAGTACTAAACTAATTATTTTCTGTGTCTTAATGTGGTTGGTTTTGTCTGTGTAGGCAAACAGCCGGGAAAGAAATCACGTTTATGTTAGATCTGTGCGACAGCGGTGCAACATACAGTTATTAATTTAATAAATCCACTGCTCTCTTGTCTCGCCTGAAGCTGGGTCCCTAAACAGTGTTCTGTGATCATCCGTGCAGCCAAGCACAGAACGGTTGGCATGCTTTGCTCCAACTTTCACCATGGATTTAAGGAACACACTCATTTTTTTCACTTGCAGAGAATTAAAACAAAATACTGGGTCATTCTTTTTCACATTTTCCAGATTGGCAGATGAACGATTATAGTGTTTAAACACAGAAAAAGTCAGATTTTCATCATACGTCACCTTTAAGAATTGAACAAAAATGTATGTATACGTACTTTATGTAAATAAGTGTAATTTTAACAGTATTATGGGATTAGTTTCTTCGTCAAGATTCTATGCAGTTGCCTCAGAATTTGACTAAAGCACTCATGGGATGCCTTTAAATGCTGCCTATGTAGGCAGCTCACTAGGTTTTAAAACGAGATGAATGAGCCCCTGCTGGAGGGATCATGGAGAGAGAGAGAGAGAGAGAGAGAGAGAGAGAGAGTAGGGGGTAGAGCTGTGTAATTATGGGCCCTGTGCTGCAGCTAAACTGGCCTGGGCGGTCTCTGGAGCCAGTGGGTCTGGCACAGGGAGGTCTGGCCACAGACCCCAGCGGTGACGGCACAGAGTCTGGGACGAGTCGCAACACCAGCCCGGGTTTGGAGCATTCCACACATAACCCTCCTCTTTCCTCTTCTCTCATCCCAGCCCTTCCCAGCCATACCAGACAGGGAATTCTGCTGCGTGTGTGTGTGATGATGAACTCCTATGCGTGTGTTTTGGCATGCAGGTGTGAATGTTTTTATGTGTGTGTACATTGTTTGTTTTTTTTTGTGTGCGCGTATGCGTGTTTTTGAAGAATGCGTGTCACATGTTTTCTTGGCATTTAGATTTAGACTAGAATTTTATGGGGAGTTTTCTGGGCCGGTGGTAGAACAGAACGTACAAATGGATTCTGCTGAAGTCTACGTGAAATGGGGTTTGGATTTTAATTCAGTGAGACATTTCTAAGGATATTCAGTATTGTAAAATGCATTTGGGTGGTAAAAAATGGGAGGGGATGAAAAATCTTGATCTAAAAAGTTTTTGCAATAACTTACATTAATGGACCCCTTTTTCACAGACCGACGGCATGAAAGTAACATCGTTAATCTAGCTACGCTTCCTCTGTTTTCATTTTTAGAAAGATTAATGTGCATTTATAGCACTATATCTTGTTTTATAACTTTGAGGAATTACAGAAAAACGGTTGTATTGTGTGACTGAGGGAATGATGACAAATTTGGCCAAGAATCTTTACCAAGATTACCAATGCAATCTTGTTTATTTTTTGGGTTTTTTTTTTAGAAAGCCACGGAAATGTGTGATAATTTATGTCGCTGTTGGGGTAATGCAAAAATTTCCACGATAGAAGTTTTTCCAAATATGGCAACCCTGGAAACGCGAAAAGGGTAGAAGTAAGCCTAATGCTGCATGCACATATTGCTTAATATAGTAAGTGTGGAAAAAATGGTTTGTATGAATTGACAATATTCAACAGTAAGCAAAATTGCTGGATTTCCTACTGCTTTCTACAATATATTGAAGTGTGCATCTAATGGACGCTATACTATCTTATGAGGCTTCGTCAGCCCGTAAGTACTTATTCAGCTATGATAGATAAAAAGTAAACGGGGACAAACCTTAAAAACTTTAACCTTAAAACTCTTCTCTGACTCTGGTGCTATTATTATAACACTCCTTTGCATATCAGATGTTTGGAAATGCATTTCATAATTCTAATTTTCTGTAATTTTACAAATGATTATAAAACACTGCGAGGTTCAAGCGTGTGTGGGCTGAAAACGTGTGGCAGGTGTGTGGGCCATGAAGCTTGGTTTCATTCTACACGCCAAAAACAAGATCAAACAGGGCGGCCCGTCAACATGCACAGCTCAGAGCATTCTTATCAACACCTTCTCCATCCAATAATACCAGCGCACAGACGTGTTGTTCGTCTTGCTCTTTAAATGTGGAAGCCTGTGGGAAAAGAATACAGCCGAGGCATTCTCAGGTTATCTGAGCGTTTCAGGAGATTGTGGTTTACCAGCTCTGGATAAACTTCAAGGTTGAGATGAACAATCCAGTTTTAAACGCTCTCTCCGCTGGAGATCTCCTGGATGAGCTCGTCGCCTCGAATCTTTATTAGGGTTGTGGCAACACGGTGTAGCGGTGGGGGAAAAGCGTGGAGACAACTGGGCAGATATTATCTCGCAAACTTTCCAACAACGTGTTTCGTACTTTGTTGTTGCCGATGAGAGAGAAATGAATAAAGCAAGCGGCAGTAAACTGCGCGCAGCGTGCAGCTCAGAATACACTGTTCTTAGTTCTAGCACATATTTATGCGGGTTACACCAGCATGAGTCAGTGATCCATATCATTTGTTGTGGCAATAGCAGCAACACTACAGTCCTTTCATAATATATTTAGCGGTTCATCATCAGGAGATCTGATGACTATAAGAGCTATGGGGTATTATGTACATATAAATATTGTTTTTATTCAGAGCCTAGTACACAATACAGAGAAAAAGGTTTTTTTTTTACATTAGAGCAGCATTTACTAACTTTTTTTTTTTTTTTTTTTTTTGGTCTTTGTTAGCAATGAACAAACAGCATGCTGAATATAAGTCAGCATTATTACTTATATGATCATATGCAGTCAATGATCGATCAATAAAATAGTTTTTTTCTTTCCTTCAGTTCACCCAGAAATTAAAATCCTGTCATTTTCTCGCCCTTGCGTTCCAAACCCTGTATAGGTTTTTCTTTTGCTGAACACAAACGAAGATATGTTGTAGCCATTGACTTGTAAATAATGGTTAAGTATGTATTTTTAACCGTGCGCCCGTGTACTAAGAACCCCTGGTTTGGGAGACTCCACTGATGTAGTCACGTACCTTTTCCTCTCTCTGCACATTGTGTGGTCTCTCTGATATGGAAAAAGGTCGGAGTGGAACAGTCACAAGGCTGTTGGTAAAATGGATTCCTTACTGCCTGTGTAGAGGAACAACTCGGTTGCATTCTTGAAAACAGCACTGGAAGAACTGCATTGCGCTAAATCGCATTAGCACACTGGCTGCTTTCCACGAATGCCTACAGTCATTATAGGCAATAGATAATCTATTGTAAATGAGCAAACGGCTAATCGTGTCGTAAAATATCAGACAATGCGTATTTTGTTTTCATCAAGTCATGAAAATTAATTAAAAGATGCCTGGAGCTATTAATGGGGAAAAAAGATCTCTGCTTGCCAAATAAAGGTTGCTATTGCGTGTGTTTTTGGATACATTTGCACAAGGGATGAATTTAAAAATGATATGCTGCTTCCAAGTGACTTCTTACATAGACTTAAACTTCGGTATTCATACCTCAGGCCTTATACAGGAGCTGTTTTACTTTACAAATGTTTTGCATAGAAACAGTTAAGACAGATCGTGTCTTGATTTTTTTTCTTCTGAATTGTGATGCACGTCCAAACGAATGATTAAAAAAATTAAAAACGTAAGTGATCTGTTTAATGAAAAATATAGCTAACATGGATAATTAATTTAGAATATCTATAACATGCATTTAGAAAATGATTTACCAGTCATTTTCATTATAATTAAGCACATTTCACTTAGAAATTACTGCATGATTTTTTTCTGTAATTTTTGAAGGTCTGCATACTACAGTTTTTATATCTTATATATATATATATATATATATATATATATATATATATATATATATATATATATATATATATATATATATGTATATGTGTTATAATATATCATACAATTTGATATATAAACATTGAAGGTATTAGTATGTATTACCATTATACACTATAAATTTAAATGTGTTAATGTAATAAAATGACTTGATTGGTACAAAAAAACATGAGTTTTTTTGTTTTTTTATATTTTTAAGATAATCACATTTTCATACAAATGACTATAATAAACACATTTCATTTATTCTAATACAGTATTTATAATATATTAAAATTTACAAGATTTATTATTGTTATTCATTTAAATGTGTTTTTAACATTAATGTAATTAAAATCGATTGATTGGGAAAGAAAAAAATGACATTAAATAGAAACCAACAAATCATTAAAAAAAGTCTTTTAATTCTTTATGCAAAATGAGTTTTGGGGGTAAAACGTGATGTGATGGGTTTGACCCGCAGACGAATGAACCCTTATGTTGTGCGTTTATTTGTGTGTTGACGTCTCTTAGTAACTGAGCCCACCTTATTTAAAGAAACCAAGCTAAGGATGCTGTAGGTACACAGCACATATGAGCAGCCAAAATAAACCCTTACACTGGCAGGCGGATGCCACAAAAAAAGAATCCCTGTTTCTTTTTTCATAAGGTCCTTTATTTTGACAGGAACAGGAGAAATGGGTATTTATATCCCCGGCTGTGTGCTGTGGCCTCTCCACAATTACAGACTGTTCATCCCAGACTCTGAAGAGGGAGGGACAGAAGGAGGGAGGTGTAGCGAGATGAAGGGAGGGGGACAGGAGGAGACGCTGTGGGGACATCAAGGGACATGTCAGAAATACATTGTGCTTTGAGAATCGTTGTTTTGGAAATTAATGTATTTATCGACAACACAACATTTTTGTGAAGTGACAGTTCACCCAAAACTGAAACGTAAAATATTACCGTGATTTTAACAGAGAAATTAACAAAAAACTACAGTAAAAACCTGTTAAATGGTTAACGGTAAATTTCTGAAAAAACTGTAAATTGATGTTCCCAGAATTCCCTGCATTGCATTTTAGATTTTGTTTATTAGGCTTTATGTTACAGCACATTAATGTTTAATGCATATTTTAGTTTAATGTGTCATATCTATGAGTTAATGTTTAAAAGCTGTTTGTGATAGGCTTTGACTTTCTCATCACCAGCTGCTTTTGGTAGTTATGTATATTACAAAACAGATTTCAGAACTTTAATAGGTTGGTGTAATAACATTATATCAGTTAATGAAATTACAGTATTTAACTGTAAATTTAAATTAAAACCTAAAACTTTACCATATTTTTTGCGATAACTTTTGCAAGTTTTTGACCATAAATTTTATGGATGTTTTTTTATGGTGCACTCAACCATGGTATGACTTTATTCTGTTATGCAATTTTAGATAATCTATTGGTTGCTCTATTCTGTGCAAATAAGAGAAGACTAGTTTTAAAAAGGATAAAACATTCTCCATGTGACTTATATTCAATATGCTAAAAAACATGGTAAAGTTTCTTTTCCAGTGAGCATTTAAACAAGTCACTGGGTGAAAATCAAGACTTGAATCAGCTGAAATCTAAATCACGAATTCACTTAAAAAAATAAATAATAATAATAATTGGTACATTAATGTCATGGCTTTAGAAGACTATATAATATGGTACATAGACCACTTCGTGATACATTTATGATGCTTTTACGTCAAGTTTTTGAAGTTTGAAACCTCGGGCTCCATTCATCGCAGATACATAGAAAAGAACATCCCATACAATACTTTACAATTTCTCCTTTTGTGTGCCACGGAAGAAAGAAAGCCATACAGGCTTTATCATGAAAGGCCGATTTGCTGTGCTGTTTATTAATAGCCAAACACTTCTTTACGGGGCCTTGTTTACAACTATTCAATCCTCATACAGACTACGGATTGAAGACTCGTTTTACAAGAATTTGCTTTACAAGCTTGTTTCCAGAAACAAAATATACTCGTAAAACAGGGTACACCTGTAGTTAGCCTGTGAAAATGACCAATCAGCACACCTCAGGCAGATAACAGCAGCAAAATACTCCCACTATTCTTTCGGTTTTTACAGAACGAAATGGTAACTCAGAAATTTGCAGGATACTATTTTTATTGAAATATAAATGTATTTACATTATTCTTTTGTCATGAGAACTGTCCCATGGCTGAGGCCGCCCCTCGAGATCATTGCACGTCTTGGACTTTGGGATCTGGCCTTGGTTTTGTAAGATGGTTTTGGGGCTTGGTGTTTTTTCACGGGGCTGGGGTTTTGCGGTTTGGTGGGGGTGCCCGGAGCCAGGGTGGTGTCTGAACCACCTTCTCTCCGCTGGCCGTGTGCCCAGTGTCCCAGCTTCACCAGCTCTCCACCTCAACTATATGTCACTGCAGCCAAGCCTGTCTAGGGCAGCCAAGAAGATGGCGTGCAAAGCAACAGGAAATACAAGACAGCCTTGTTTATGAGTACAGTGTGTGATGCAATGCTGCCTGCACTGGACAGACATCTTTCAGTGCTGCCTGTAGCGTCACTCAGCTAAGACCCACATTTCACCAGTAAAAGATTTAAATGCCCTTAAAGGACTGTAACGTGTTTTATATAGAGCCGTTGAGTTTGTAGTCCTAAAACCCAGAAGAGAGTTAGCCTTTTTGAGCCAAGGGTTCCCTTGGGAGTTTCTGATGGCTTTTTAGAATAGTAGTTTTCGATTTATGAGCACAGTGGTAAATATAGCTTATTAAGGCATTGTTGGTTTCTTTGATTTTACATATTTACTGTGCTTCGAAAATGTGAGATGCTAAAATACGGCTACCACAAGGAGACTTTACACGGCCATTGAGTTGGACATCAGTTGTAGTTACAATGGCTTCAATGGTTTTGTATGGAACTTAATATCTCACAATGACTTTTACAATATGATATAAAGTAAGCATGTAATAGAAATAATGGCTAGTGAGGTCGATGTGGGGCTTGACTAATAACTGCAACATTCTGTAAATAATAAAATTAGTCTTAAAATTGATGGTGATTTCAATATCTCACACCTCAAATTTGTGACTTTTTAACGCACAGCTATGCTTAATTTTTCTTATTTTAAACTGTAATTATTTATTTAGTTTGAAGACAAAACAGGCTTTCATACTATAAGTTTGACTGTGTGTACATTTGATTTTTAGCTAAATTTAAAAGATTGTCATCATTATTTGTAACCATTATTTGTTATTTTGGGTAACAATTGACTTCCATAGTAGGGAAAAACTATACTATGGAAGTCAATGCTAACTTTTTTCCAAAATATCTTCCTTTGTGTTCGGCCAAAACAAAAAAATTCATACCGATTTGGAACTACTCGAAGATGAGTAAATGATCACAGAATTTACATTTTTGGGTGAACTGCTCCTTTAAGTCTTGCCAAGTAATGTCTAAAATAAGATTTTTAACTGTATGCTCATGTGATGTTAATGTTCTTCCTTATCCTGAAACGGATATGCAGAACAACTCTATTGGGAGTCTGTCAAAGGCTTAATGGGGAGTCAGGTTGCTTTTGATATCACTTTCTGTTTGTGAGACGGATTGCACTTTGCAGAACATGTGTTTATGTTGATGGATGTCTCAGCAGTCTGTAACCTACTAACGGTGAGATGTTGGCACAGCAACTCGGACTATTTGCTCTTTGGCTCTTTTGCAATGCTAATATATCCTCACCTTGACACCTACAACTTTGTTTGCTCATCTTTCTTTGCAGATACGGTTGCCATAGCAGCATAACAAATCATTTCAATGTCTGCTAGTCAAAATAGCTGTCGCGCATTGTTTAGAAGTATTGCTTCATAGTTTTAAAACAGAAAGAAAATGTAGCATTGTTTCTAAATTGAACATCATTTTCTTGGAAGTTCAGTTTTGAAAGAACTTCTTTTGAAACAAGTTTGCAACTTCTAAATTTAAAAAAAAAAGAGAGAAAAACTATAAAATTTCAATGTTGTTATTTCTGTAAATGCATTTTTTTTTAACTTAAACTAAATGAAACTAGATAAAACAAAAAAACTCTTTCTAAATAAAAAAAATATATAATTTTTCTTAAAATAAAAACTTTTGGAAATTCAGGTTTCTAAATTGAAAATGGCTTTGGAATGTCAATTTTGGAACTTAATTGTAATAAAAAATAATAATAAAAAAGGTTAAACTTCAGTTTAACAATTTATCAATTGCACTGTCAATTTTAGAATTTCTAAGTAAAAATTAACTTCTATATAAAAATACCTTTAGAATGAATTTTGTGAAAATTATTATTTGCCATATATATGATTTTCAAATAGTTGTATCTTGGCCAAATATTGCCTTACGTTAGCAAACCATACATCCCTGGAAAGCTTGTTTATGAATTTTTTTCCTGTATAAATGTACAAAAGTGTACCCTTATGACTGGTCATCCAGAGTCACATATATCATTAAAATAACAATCAGATGCATCTCACATGTATGCCATATTTAGAGGACAGCACATCATTACTCAACCGCTTGATGCGACGACAAAGTGTCTGACCTTTAAGATGTGCATTGTCACTTGTTTTTTTTTCTCTCTTTCTCTCTCTCTTCCTGCTCGCTCTACACTTGAAGCAGATCAAAGGGCGGCACATCCTTCACCTGTCGCTGGAATCCACCTCCTTCTCCATCCATCAGCATGTCTTCTCTCCCAGCGCATGGCAGCAGCCCAGGCCGGATCAGGCCTCGGGGAACGCTTTGTGATGGACATGTGGCACCACGATGCCGTTGGAGCTACACTATGTGCGTGCATGTGTTTACTGGTGCGTTTTTTGGGACGGGGCTGGTTGGGAATGGGGAGGGGGTGAAGCGGGAGAAAGCAGGGTGTGAGCCTGTGCAATCAAACAAGTCACAGCTTTGCTCAGGTGGTTTTTCTGATGTCTGCGGTTTAGACAGGGCGTTACGCGACGTTCACGAGAACTTTGAGGAGAAAAAACAGAAGAAAAGAGAGGGATTCGGCATGTGTCAACACGCATACCTGTTGCCGTGCAGAGAAGGCCCTGGAGGCATGATGGGAGTTTCTCATGAGTGTGATGAGCCAAGCCCAGACAGCAGGCCTGCGAGAGCTCTGTGCTCACCTGAGCCACACTGGCTTAGAGTGGCGTCAACCACCAACACCTTCACATTCTTCTAGGGTTTTTTTTCTTTCTCTGCATCATGTTTGTGTGGGCCGCTGCTGACTGCGGATCGCTTTAGAGGGCTTGTTTTTCTCATGAGTTTGTGGGTGGTAGTTAGAGAGGCAGGACTTAATGCTCTATGATGTCTGTGTGACTATACTGTATTCTGCGCGTCACAAAGAACGGATAATGCGACTGGCACCAAGCACTCACCATGATTGTCACCTTCATAATAGGATATGAGATGAAGGCTTACAGAAGTCCTCCAGTCAGATTACCGTGTTGGTTGTTGGGTCAGTGATGTATTTGCATTTGCAGACTTTTAAATTCTAAAGTTATTCAACAATACGCTACATGGGTTAAAAGCAAATTTTGATGTTCATTATTGTTATGTGGGTGACAGACCTACAGTTACAAAAGGCACATTAAACTGCTGACAAAGCAAGTTTGTTTTTAAAGTATCTGAAAGAAAATAAATGAAAAATCATTAAAATGAATATAATTAATTTCATAGTTATTAATCTAATTAATCAATAGAACATTATTAATTCATTTAAATTATTATCTCATTTAAAAGCCTGTAAAATGCCTTTAAAAATATTACTATTAAAATTGCCTTAATTTTTATTTTTAGGAATTTAAGGAATTTATTAATTAGAGAGAAATTGTAATTAAGAATTATACATTCATTGACAAAACATAAATCGCAAAAGCTAGATATTTTATTTTTTTTTTATATATTTTTTTTTTATTGTAAACTGTGCTATTCAATATTCAAAAAAACCAGCATATTCCAATTATATCTTCAGTTACATGTATTAAATTGGCAGATGCATATATTCAAAGTGTCTTAAAATACATTCTGGGTATACAGGAATCCTGTATAACTACGGTTCAACAAAACAGTTTCAAATCTGCATAAAAAGTCAGTTGAAATGGCACGCATTCGTACTATCGGCTATTGGGTAAGTTTGGGGTTGGATTTGGTGTATGGCATATTTTTAAATTTGTAGAGCATTAACTTGTAACTACAGTCCCCCAATATTTGAATTCTGAACCGTCACAATATGTAACTGAAGCAACGAAATAAAAACAGAGCAATATTTGCTTATGTCAACATAATAAAAATGTCACAGTGAAAAACTGGCAGCTGTGGTTGCTGGAATTTTACAGTAACACTGTTTTAGGTTATACGGTTCTACGTTAAATTAAATGAATTACAGTTAAATACCGTAATTTCCTTTACCGATATAATGTTAATGTACCAACATATTATAGTACTGAAATCTGTTTTGTGCAGGTGGTGATGAGGAACTCACATGATGAACCAGAGCCCATCACAAGCAGCTTTGAAATAGTAACATATATAGAAGGTGCACAGCGTTATTCATAGAAGCACTAAACACCATCATGGTAAACTGAAATATGCAATAAACATTAATTTAACAACATAAGATGCAACATACAACCCTAATAAACATGATTGATAAGAAAAACTAAGAAGAAACTTTGATTTTAAAGGAAAAACATCAAATTCAAATAAAATTTGAAATGCAATGGCGGGAATTCTAGAAACGTCAATTGAATTTTTTTCTCTGTAAATCTTACAGAAATTTACCATTTAACAGGTTTTTACTTTAGCATTTTCATCGTTTTTTTTTTCTTTTAAAATCCTGGTTATTTTTATAGTTTATGCTTTTACATCGGCCACATATTTTCTGTTAAAATGTTTATTCTGCTCTGGAATGGCATTCCTTCTCTTATGACGTCAGTTTGACGATTTGGGCAAAACATCCCTAACCACTTCCCTCCAACCATTAGTTCGCTACGCATGAGAGGTGGCGAGGAAAAGCACTAAAATAAACCCCGCCCTCTAATCAACATTCCATTCAAAAAGTCACCAGCAACTTCCTGTTCCCGCGGACTTTATCTCTTTGCATTTTGTGTACAGTCTTGAACTGACACTGCAGTGTAATTATTCAAATTAGAATCCACACCCACACTGTGCACAGAAAAAAAACAAACTGCGATTAATCACTTTTCCTGTTGGACGGCTCTTGGCCAGTCTGTAACCTGGACCACGCTTTATGCCAATACTTAAAAGTTTGGCTGTGCAAAAGTCATATTCACAAATGACGGCGTGTAAGTTTTAAGAGGTCGCATTTGCAAACCAAGTGCTGTGCTGGCAGACATTCCAAAGACATATGAAAATTATTAGAGGCCTAAATTAGATCAAGCACAAGCTCAGATTTTGTTATGTAGTTTATAGCCATAAAATTTGCCATAATTCATGCTAACGCTAAGCACATAAAATGCTCTCTAGTAAAATGCTGGTGCAAAGCCACTGTGGCTTACGGCCTTACAGCTCCATCTGCAACGAGCAGTGAATATTCTGTACCATTTCCGCATCTCGGCCGTCGTAAGAGAATTATCGCTCTGTGAAAGGTGAAGCTCAGAGGCGTTTCGAGTCTGATGTTGCGTGACACACAATGCGAATGATTGCAGCCGTCTGTCAAAAGGTTGCACAAGGCAGACCGAGACAGAATAAAGAGGCCGCATTCCTGTGCTTTTTACCTGCTTTGTTACGTCTGGCCGGTCTTTTATTTCACCGACAGCTGACAGCCACATTTCACAACTCTGCGATAGCGATCTAACAAATGAGAAAAGGGAAATGAAAGCCAGTACAGTAGGTAGGCAAAAGTGTCTGGAAGGGGGGGGGGGGCAATAATTAGTTTTGGGTTACAACCCCATTTACCAGTTTTGTCATTTGAATCACAAAAGCTGTAATTAGCTTGTAATTGCCTTGCCACGAGTTGTCAATAATTTACATTAGTCTGTGTTTTGGCGCATGTGCATGAATGCAATGGGTGCATCCATTAAAGTAAACCCTAATTGAAGGACAGCTGATATGATAATTAAGATAAGCCGGTTACAAGGCCCCGGGTGCCAGTTTCTGTGTTAGCACTGTTATACAGTAGGTTCTTCCAGAGCTGCATCAAGTAGAGATATCCCAGAGAGGATAATTGCTGACACTGTCATTTCGGGGGGGGTTCTCCCATTCAAAACAGTGGCATGCTGTTGGGTGATGGTGTTGTATACGTAGATATAGCTCGCTTCAGGCACTTGCTACGTGGCTCTTAAGAGGAGAAATGTGTGCACTTAAGTCGTGCCTGATTGCGGTTTTCGTAGCGAGCTGTTTTAGGATTTTATTTAGAAAAAAGGTAAAGCCTTGCGCACTCAATTTTGCTGGCTTAGATATACATAGGGTTTATTTTACCATGTAGGCAAAACGGACAGCCTGTTTAACGTGGCTTTTCAAACCAAAGCTAGAATTCGAAAGTTTAGAAATATTCGTTGTAGAAACTAGTTTAGCTATTTTAATTTGACTAATCTTGCTATTATTTTAATTTTATTTGCTTACCGTTACAAGTTTCTGTATTTTATTTAGTTTATTGTGCTATTCGGCCATTTTGGGGACATTTTGTGAAAATGCGCCATTTGTTGGTAAAACATCAAGGACGTGAACCGACCGACCGGCAATTTCGACCAACCTCATCGCAATGACGTTACAGAGAAACCTGTTGAGTAGGCAGTCAGACAGCAAAATAAGTAATATGTAAATGTGAGTAGATAAATATTCAGTCAGTGACTAACGCCTTCACTGCGATGTAACATAAGACCTGACGTAAAAGACGTTGAACAGTCTGACTTGGCTTTCTCATCTAGGTCAGCGAAAACTGCCAAGCAGCAAAATAGCAATTCTACATTGTTCACCTGGTTTTAGAAGTATTACAAAATAAAAAAGTGACACTTTTGATGTATACCTTCCTGTTTCTATTCTATTCTATTATATAAGCTCTAATATTTTCCTTACTGCTTATCACCTTCATGCAGGGCTGCGTTTTACCAAACGTAGATACCATTGGCATCGATAGACTGTTACACCCACTTTTCATGATCCAATTCCCAATTGATAGATTTCACGTGACGCCACACCCTTATAAGGAACATCCACCTGGCAGGCAAAATTAAGTTTTGCTCCACTGACTGCTAGTTATTTTTTTAAGCAGATTGCATCAAGTAGTAATGTAGATATGCAGATATTAAAAGGCAAAAAAAACACCTTTTTTATAGTCCGGCCTCATCTGCTTGTCTATGTAAACTATCATTAATATGGTGAATACTTTGATCTTTTAATATTACCATTTAAAATATATTACGGAGCTTTTAAGTGTTTTTACATTTCGTCGCACTGTTTAATAACTGAAATATTGCCGTGGGTGCTTTATATGCACTGCAAATACATTCGTTTCATTCTTCTTTTGAGAGGTGATTTCAATATTTGAGGCTGGGAAGTAAAAAATTGACACAATAGTGCCGCAGTTCAATGTATGAAATGTGCTCTTGGTCTTAGAGCAGGTCACGTGACTTTTACCTAAATACATTAACCAACCTAACTTTGTCTCTTCATTTATTACTTTTGTTTGTTGAAAGCAGTAGCCCGTGCAAAAAAGCACAACGGAAGAAGCATCAGAGTAATGTATCTGTTGGTGATACTATTGTGTTATGATACGTACCATTGTAATGAATGATTGCAATATTTTCTATACCATAGTTTTCCACACTTCAGGCTTCTCAACAAAGACAGTCGGCGTTAGATCTCGAGATCGAATGCAGCCTGTCAGAGTGCCAAGTCAAAACACATGGTGAAAACTGTGCATAAAAATGAAACGTTGAAAGTGCCACTTGAGTTCGGTGTCAAGAACAACGGCATCGGTGTCGTCCTACTGTCTTGGGTTTCCAGCGTGCCACACATGGGCACTGAGCCATGAAGTTTCTCTCACGCAAACAGTTGGTTGTTCCACATGGCTCAGCAGCTTAAAAACAGGAGCAGGGTGTTGTGGCATTAAACATATCATTACTTCACTTGAACTATCAGGGTGTCCTTACAGCTCGGCGCTGCAGCTTCATTCATACCAACTACAGTTTGGATTTCCACCATTCAGGCATGTGAATTTAGGAGCCGCTTAAAAATTTATATCTCAGATAGCGTGGCTTCGGTTTCCACTCGTATAACTTTCTACAGAGTTGTCAGACGAGCAGACAAAAAGATTTTTTTTTTTTTTTTTGATTTATGTCACCGGTGTTGGATTCAAAGATCTTGTTTTTCAAGATCTGCTGTGACAGAGCACATAAGGTCAGCCGTGTGGTCACAAAGAGCATCACTGGCGGTCAGAAAGGTGACGCACTTGTCTTGTCAGGACTCTGTAGGTGCTCATTGGCTTGGGCTCTGGTGTGAATAAGCATGTCATGTGGGTATTAGTCACGCTCATGCTGCTGGTGTCTATAATTGATGAGTGGTTTATGGCTCTTCCAGGACAACCGGAGGATTTATGCCCTCCCAGAACAGGCCGCTGCCTCACATCTTAATTAAGTAAATGGAGACAAAGTGCACATGAGAGCTTTCGAACAGGACTGATACCTCTCCAGCACTTCACAACTTTTGTCTCACCTCATTTCTTAATATGCCTCCACTTCAGCACTGTCTTGTCTTCCCATTTTACTAGACCCTTTTTCCTTCTTATGACAGCTGTGTGTCCGTCTTGGAGTGATTTGGGTCATTCTGTGAAATAGAGGCTGGTTTGAATTGCTTGTGTAAGTTTAGAGCTTATAATATATTGTGAGATAGTGGTTTGAATGAATAAATCAGTTAAAATGATTTGTGTTTCTAAAAATGAAATATTGAATATATATGAAATACTATTAGCTTTATCATTTTCTTTTAGTTTAACTTGATGTGCTAAACTAGAATTAAATAACTAAAAAAAGAATAAAAAAAATAAAAAAAAATTGGGTTACACTAGTATATTAGCCATCTGTTATTATTACTTAAGCACATATTATTCTATTTGACCTTTTAATAGTGAATATATTCCCTATTCTATACCAAATTTTGTAATGAAAACAGAAAATGCATTGAAAGATATGAATAAAAACTATAACAGTATTTTAAAGTTGTAAAAATAAGACTGGGTTAGTAAAAGTATAGACAGTTTTAATTAAATTCATAGCGTGATTGGATTGATGCACTAGCCAGAAAACACACACACACACACACATACAGAAATGTTTTAATTTATTTGATTCTTTTTATTATATTTTGAAGGAAATTGAAATATTGTTATATGGTAGCCTATATAGAGTTAAAGCTTTTATAAAATAAAATGTCTATATTAATGTTGATATGATTCTTTAGGGTCTTAATGAAATGTCTATAACATACTTGGATTGAATTACTCAATAGTACCACTTTTTTTACCCTGTCAAAATCAGCCGTTTTCAGTGATTGACTGTAGTCCATATAGCTTTAAATGCTAATGAGCTCTGCTGGCCCCGCCCCTCTCTTCCCTGGAGGGAAGAGCAATTTTCATGATACTGTTTGCTGGCTAACTGGCTAACTAGCACGCTATAAGTAAAGATTTGCGAAGATTCCAAAAAAAAAAAAAGAAACACATTTTTTATTTAGATCGGGTTGTGGGAGGGGCCTGTGCAGAACTACATCATTCTGACAGGAATCTTAGAACAGTCTGATTTAAAAAAGTGGATTTTGAAATATATTAACACATTGTAACGTTTTAAAAAGATATTATGAAAGTCCCTAATATATTAGGCATCCTAAAATTAAGGAAAAATCTAACACAGATAGCACAGAATAGTTGCCTGAAGCTTTCTCAGTTCTCCAGTGAGGCAACTTGAGGAAAATTCAAGATAAATCAGAACTCCATTTAAGATATTTTCTCTGAATACAAGAAAGAACAATACACAGTCTGCCTGAAGTATACGCATTAGTTTAATTTTTCAATTACTTGTAGTCACTACATGTTGTTGCTTCCCCATATTGTTGACTATCCAGTGTGCCAGAAATGCAGCAAATGAGAAGTGTAAGGCCAGAGGTCTCGCGCAGGGCTAATGGAGAATGCTGTAGTGGTCCGGTGTTACTGTGAATTATTGAAGAAGATCAGGTTTCCTGTGGTAACACTCTCTCACACGATGGAAAGAAAGCCAACACCACTAATACCGGCACTTTGTGTGTCGACTTCACTGTGCACAACTTTGCGTCTGTGTTTGCTTTCGTAAGTTTGCGCGCCCCGGTGTCTGTTGTTTCGGTGTACGGCGAGATTTAACAAATCTAAACGGATCGGATTGGGATGGATTTTCTCTGCTAATGCTTACGTGAACTTTTCTTAATTGCGTTTGAATTATTAAGCGTCCTTTGGGCATCAAAATCCGTCAGTAAATAGGCCATAATTACAGCGTCTGCTAACTTTAAGTCATATCAGAAGCTATGTCGTTTATTTAATTAAGAGTTTCTTTGAGTACTGACTCTCTGAGGCTGTAAGGTATAGACGCTATTTACGATGGCACACACTGTATCATAACTTAAATAATACTAATTTAACTGGTTTATGAGGAACGTGGTCGATTGACAAAACTAATCTTGTTGTACAGTAAAGGCTTAATAGCACACCTAATGAGCATCTTTATTGGCAGCTTTAAAAAAGCAAGTAAATTAAAGAAAGGAAAGCTAAAAATTTTCAGACCACAATCACTTAATAATACATTGTTTCTTAAAAAAAACTTTGTTTCCTCTAAACTTCACTGATCTGTAGGCCGTTTGGTAAGGCTTCCTTCACAAGTGTTTTGCCGCATTTCGTTCATCCGATTTTATATAACTCAGTTGATAGTATGCAGTATCGCCAAGTACTTGCATTCCCACACACCCATAACACGAGTATGCAAATTCTCTGCAGCTCTTCAACACTCCCGTGGTTTACTGGCATGACAGTCTACCGAGAAAACACTAGCTTGGGCTTTTCCTCCTGTCCTTGTATTTTTAAATATGAATATTGCATTTGCAATGCCACTTTTATTCAGTTCCACAAAGACAGGTCTCCCCCGGCCCGGTGGCTCTGACACAAACAGACACGTCGAACATGAAATCCTAAAGGATTACAAGGATTTCCCTTTTGGCTGTAAAGGTTTCTGTCTGTAATTCAGCCGAGCGCTTGTTTGTAACGAGAGGGTCTGAGCGTTCTCACACCGCAGCGCAATGGAAAATCCCATCCCGTTCTATGTGTTTCCCTTCCAGTGAGGTCATCTCACCAGCCTAACCACAGCTCACCCACTCCAGAGAGTGACAAGAAGCAGAGAAGCGGTGTTTTCTCCTGACTTTTTCAGGACGGACCGCTTGGTGGCAGTCTTGAGCCAGTGTCGGCCTGAAACCCTATCGCAAAACCACTGGAGAAACCCAAACTCTTCTTTTTTGTACAGTTAGGGATATTGTTTTTGTTTGTGAATTTTCTCGTTTTTCTTTTTTTTTTGGAATAGCATAAGTCCGGCTTTTTTTGTACGCCTCTTCTTTAAAGCGCTGTCACTGGTCCCATTGTCACCCCGCAGTCAGAGGAAGTATTGTTCCTGTTCTTTCAACCAGACTTACTTGTCACTGAACCGTATCCTGTGTTTAGCTTCTGGGACAGGGTTGAAGGATGAGACATCTCGAGAAAATATAATCTCCAAAGAGATAAATGATCAATCATCGATCTGCCAAGCGGGGATTCACTAGTGTTGATGGAGGGTCATCATCGCCTCTGGGGAAGCTGCTGAAACAGTAATGTTTCCTGATGGGAAACGGTACCACTGTCAAACTGACTCATGCCATCTACAGAGAGACAAATACTGTACCAGTTGCATAAAAAAATAAATAAGTGGTACGTATCAAGTACTCTGAATATCTAATCTAATATAATCTAATGAAAAATCGCAGGTAATTGTTCATATAAAATGTAGTATGTTAAAAAAATGTGGCTGGAAAATATACAGTATGATATAATATGATATGATATTTTCTGTTATGATCAGAATTTTATATAAGAAGTAGTGCTTAATCATGATTCAAATAATAAATGTGTGTGTTTTGTGTATATTTATTATGTATATGTAAATACACACATGCAGTATATATTTAGAAAATATTTGCTTGTATTTACATCTTCTAAATAAATATATATTTAATATATAAACATATTTTTCTGAAATATATACACGCATGTGTGTGTATTTATACATAATAAATTATACGCAACACACTTTTTTATTTTGGATACGATTAATCGCGATTAAATTTTATGATAGCGCTATTAGAATATTTATGAAAATTAAAAATGCCTGAAATTTCTTACTTAAATATTTAGTATGCTATAATCATTTTTTTGTAAATTTTTTTACTGAATAATTTCACTTCAACGAAACCTAAAGTTCAATTTTCACTATTAATATAATACACCAGAAACAGAATTTTATATTAGAATATTTTGTATTAAAATAAAAAAATATTTAACATGTTTCAATATTTATACAGCATCTGTTTTCCTGAAAACTTCACCTAAATAACTATAAGTAAAATATAATATAATGTAATATACCTGGAACTGAGCCTGAAATAATAATAATAATATAATAATAATAATAATAATAATAATAATAAAAAACACTGTATTGTCCAAAATCTAGATTATAGTTGGCCACTGGTCAGCACATGTTGAAGTTTTAATTTAAGCACTTATGAGTGTTTCTTTGATATTAGCCGATCGTCGATTTGTTTTTAAATATAATTATAGCAGTGCTGGTAGGTGTTTCGCTCGAGGGAAACATGTTTCCACCTCAAGGGTCTTTTGTTCCACCTGCGAGCCGGAGCAGTCAAAGGTCACCTGCACCTGAGGCCAGGTCCAGTAAACAAAAGCTTTCTTTCCTTTTTCTTCTTTTCGCTTTTCCAAACAACCACTTCTTGTCACGTGCACAGATGAACGGGAGCACAATGGCCTGACTGGAATGTCACAACAAGCGAACCTGCGGGGTCACTTCATACGCGTTAAGCTTTATTTACGGCTCATGACCGTTTTCGGTGTGAGCTCTGCGTTTATTCATTAGGAAGTCGAGAGGTATCGCCGTTTCGGGCCGGTTAAAAAAATTCAATGGGGATCTTTTAAAGGCGGTCCATTGTTTTCAAGTAGGAAGCTGCGCCAGATTTCACAGCTTACGCAATTTTGGAGGATTTCGAACGCTTTTGGATGACTTCCCTTGCGTTGCGCTCACCAAAGGAGGGAAGAAAAAAAAGCTCCTTCCTGGTTCCTCGGCTCCGCAGTGGGTCTTCAGCCCATCTGGCAGCAAGTCAAGGCCAGCAGATGGGAGTCTTTATCCCTGGTGTTGTGGGTGTCAGGCGGTTGGCCTGTAGAGAGATTGGCCCCTGGTGAGAGACAATGGGCTCCGGTTGTGCCTGTTCAGACACGAGTCCACCAGGTGAGGGGGGTCTCAGCGGCACAGCAGGTATTGAGCCCGACCCTCTGTATGCCTCCTCACATAAAGCCTTCCACCTGGGATGGGAAACAGCGGGTTCCTCGCTCTTCCCACCCTTCTGCTCACAGAAACGTGCGCTCTGGTTCACAGGAACTCCCGCCCTCGCCGGGCACCAGCTGTGTACCTGCTCGCAGTCCTGGGAGTGTCTTGAGGATGAAGACGAGGGACATCTTTCCCACAGTTGTCCTGGTAGATTCGTATGCCGTCGTATTTTGGCAGACCTCTGAGTTGATGCACGAAACCCCGCCATGAGCCAAATGCACTGATCAAACTGAAAGACGTAACTTAGATGAGGCGAATGATACAAATCAAAGACAAACAAACGGTCTGCTGAAGAACACATCTACACTGACTTCGGTGGAAGTTGATCTGAGATGCTCATGTGATGCCACATGTGCACCGACACAAATGCACAAACCACTGCTTCATGTCTTTCTGACGGTTTTGTCAAGAGAGAATCAGACTTTTTATGACGTTTTATCTCATTTTATGTATAATTCTGTGATTTAATACACAAATAATTCAGTTATCATAAAAAGAAACAAATTTAGTAAATAGTAGTACACTACGTATTTATACCATGTTATTTTTATTTTGTAATTTTTTTTTTTGTAATTATGGATTTTTTATTTTTTTATTTTTTTATTTTTTTTACAGATGCCTAAATTATTTTTGTAGCCAATTATTGTTTTTGTTGTGATGAAGTTAACCAAAGGGAACTTTCAATATTTAAAGAATATATACACTAGCATTTACACAACCATGTGTTTTATTTTTTATATTAATGTCAGTTGATGTCGATGTCAATTAATCGCATCCAAAATATTTTTTTTTGTTTGCGTAATATATGTGTGTGTGCTGTGTGTATTTGTTATGTATATGTACAAAATATTTAGTTGTGCTTACATGTATATATTCATATCTATATAATTTATATTTAAATATGTAAATGCCTTTTTCTTAAATATATACATGCATGTGTTTATTATATGTACATAATAAATATACACTGTACACATATACATATGTATATTACATAAACGAAAAAAACCCTTCAAATTGTTTGACAGCAGTAATGTGCGTATATATATAATTATAATATATATATATATATATATATATATATATATATATATATATATATTTTTTTTTTTTTTTTTACAGTTTTAGCTGTTTTAGTACACCAAGTTTACGAAATAAACTGAAATGTTGCATCGATAACTTAATGTTTATTTCATTTGAAGTACCAGCAATGCGTTTATGGTTAACTATAATTGACCAATATATATACAACATTTTTTTTTTTTCAATTCAGCAGAAGTTAGCAGCGACGGCGGCGGCGAAGCTTAGGCAGGTTGAGGAGGAAATGTCTCTGGAGGTCGTTTGGGCTGGGATGATGCTTTTGGCCAGCGTGACTCAGCGGCACATGACATGTCAACATATTTATGAGGCGTTTCCAAAACTCCTGTCTGCTCTGACTCATTCCTCAACAGCTGCATCGCTAGTGTCATGTCAGGCCTCTGTCGTCTTTTTAACTTGAATTACGATAACGTTAAACCCAGGTTTATTACGAACCTTTAGTTGAATGTTTTCCCTGTATTTAGACCGTTGCACCTAAACATTTCCAAAAACCTCAGTGCTTGGCACAGCATTTCTTCTCCTAAATAATGGTGCCCTTGTTTGTGTGCATTGGTTCTTTGCTTGCAGACTCCGCACTAAGTCACCTCCGCTTGTGGTTGTTCGGGGCATCGTTGGCATCCCATGTCAAAGCTGAAGTGTTTGTTGTTTTATATGACTTTTTTTTTAAGACTCTCAAGGATTAGAAGTAAAGAGCTGCTCCCAGTGTGCCGGCAGCCTCAGGCGGGACTGGAGCCTTTACACACACACACCCCAGTCACGCAAGCCGACACAACAGACAAGTACACGCAGTGCCAGAACAGCTCCTCTTGCTAGTTTGTGGTTACTGGCATTCTAATAATATTTGTTGACTGCTATTATAAACTTCTGATCGATAATTGGGTCCTCAGTGACATAATTATATGAACATTACACACATTTATGCTAATTGTTTGTGCTAACATTGCTGTGGCTCCGTGTAACCTTTGATGCTCTTTCTTTTAAAAATAGATTATGTCAGGTTAACCTGACATCAAAATTGACCTATTTACTTATGTAACACATTCCTGATTATAAGTAAGCTCTATTTAAGCACTATAAATAAGCAAATAAAAGTATAGACTTGCTATATATAAATTTTTATCTAGATAAATCTATATATATGTCAAACTTATACATCATGCAAATATATATAATGGTATTAGTTACATATCATATCATATATATATAAAGTGAGCGTGTGTGTGTGTGTTTGTATGTATGTATGTGTATATATAATAATTTTATAATTGTTAGGTTGTGCTGTTTCTATAAAATATTGTGTGTGTATATATTATAAATTATACATTTTTATTATTATTATAAATATGTATTATAAATAATTGTAAAAAAACAATTTTTATTAAATAGTTATATATAATTTAAAAAGTATATATATATGTATATATATATATATATATGTGTGTGTGTGTGTGTGTGTGAATATTTTCAAAATATTAATTGCGTAATGTATTTATAGATACGTAATAAATACACAGAGTACTCATAACCTTTTTTTATTTGATTAATCACATATAGTTATTCGTTAATAGTTTGACAACATATTGCAACAATTAAAGCAATAAATGTTAAAATATTTTAGATAAATAGAGAATATTTTGCATGATTACATAACTGAAATGGTTGTGAATTATGTATATAAAACATATTTATTTATTTAGCACACATTCACACATTACTATTTAAACTACTAATTACTCTCTAAAATGGTAGCCTTTTAGTTTGAATGCTGTATCTGAATCATTCAGTCGGTTGGTTATCAACCCATGCCATCCAAACACTTGTTAAATGCAAACCATATGGATAATATCACATCTGCATTTTTTCCTGGTTAAATTCCCTTTTACTCATGAATAGGTGTCATTACAGAAGTAAAATGAGCTAATATTGACTTGAATGTTGACTTGAAATGAGTGAAAGTTTCGAAAGTGTAGTTTTGTTGTTGGCCTTTTGGCAATGTTTGAGGGGTCTGACCTGTGCCGCCTCATTTAATGGAGTATACTTTGGACACTTTAGATAGATCCACCTAACTGTTGTCTGGTGAAATGATGTTTCTTGTGCTCCAGAATTAGGCTTGTGTTTGTAAACATGTGGGTGGTGCCGCCATAAAAAGAATAAGGGAGTGTTAATGCATTTGTTACTATCCAACAAGTGGCCTGTCAGTTGAAGCAATTACGCTGTCATAGAAACGTATATTCTGTCCAGTTGTGGCACTTACTTACTTTTATATATTGTAGCACTTTTGAAAAATGATATTTTGCAAACAGAATGTAACTGAGCAGGAATGTTTACTCCCATATTTGTGAGTCAATAGAAACTGGGCTGGTCGGGTTCCTGAGACTACAGATCCTAAACGTTCTTTGGAACAGAGCCGGGCTGTGAGTGTGTGCCAGCCGCGCAGTTTGACAGCAAAGAAACAGGCTGGAGGGCATTGCTGAATGAGAAAAATGAAAGGCACCGGCCTTTTCACCACGACTGCCGTGACACGTCGTAGAATAATAAGAGTGTTTCTTCTGTTCTGATCTTGCAGATCTCTCATGCTTGCCACTTTTTCATCTTATTAGCGATTTCAGGAACTGCATAATAACTTTGTGTCTGCTGAAGTCATGGTATGGCAGCATAGTACCTTGATTATTACGCCAGAATGAGAGTATAGTTCCTAGTTATATTGGTCTAGAAAATTGCAACTTTTCAATTTTTATTGGTCTTCGTACACAATGTAAATATGGAAGAGTCCAATTTGAACTCTTTGGTCATTTTTGAGCGTGATGCTAATGGTCTAATTAGATTTAATGTTCTATGCTAAGCTACAGCTAAAAGTGCTTTCGCCAGACATGGAGATTGACTTGGTAAAACTCAACTGTTTAACTCTAGGGGAGTTTGAAAGTGAATCTATTTTCAAAAAAAGTGCAGTGTTTCTTTAATACAGCTTTACTGTAATGATGAGGATATTTTTAATTTCTGACTTAAAATGAATGTTGAAAATAGCAATTATTATTCTTATTATACATCTTATTTTACAGTTGTTTTGCTTGAGAATCATTTTGAAAAAGTTGAAAAAGCAATATTGTTTCATGATTCAGCTGGGAGAGCATTTAGCAACTAAATAAGTGAATTCACATCAGGTCTGTAACATCAGGTCGTCAACACTGCATCACTCATCGCCATGATTCTATCATTGACATTACTAAATGGGCCCAGGAATACTTCCATAAACCACTGTCTGTAAACACAATCTGCTGTGCCATCTGCAGAAGCCAACTAAAGCTCTATCATGCAAAAAAGAAGCCATATGTGATTATGGTCCAGAAGCTCTGTTGTGACCTGTAGGACAAGGCTAATTTAAATAGACTGTTTCAAAGTGTTCCATGATCAGACGAGTCCAAATTTGATGTTCTTGTTGGAAATCTCAGATGTTGTGTCTTCAAGGTTAAAGAGGAGGGGACCCTCCAGTGTGTTATCAAAGTTCAGTTCAAAATCTAGCATCTCTGATGATACGGAGGTGCGTAAGTGCATATGGTTATGGGAAGCTTGCAAAGGTATATAAAGGTTTTAGAGCAACATGTGCTTCCCTCCAGATGATGTTTATTTCACGGAAGGCCTTGTGTATATCAACAGGTCAGTGCAAAACCACATACCGCAGCTATTACTGCAGCATAGCTTCATTGTAGAAGAGTCCGGGTGCTGAATTAGTCTACCTACAGTCCAGATCTTTACAGAGAGATCTTTACAGACAACTCTTAAGCAGCTGGAAACCAATATCAGGCAAGAATCTGTTATCTTTGTTCTATTATGAATAAAAAAAATTATTAGTTTCATTAGTTTTCATTTTATTCAAATTGAAAAACCTCCAAACATTTCCGAAATTTGGCTTGCATTTATTAAACAAACTTGATGCATTTCTTTTAGCAAATTACATACGTCCAAATTAGGCAGAATTTTTTTTTTTTAAGAATAGCCTCCAAATATTGGACGATTGCCATATTTGTTCATCCTAGAACACCCAGAAAGCTGTAATGGGAAACAACAGTTTATGACCCTTGCTAGCAAATGGATTCAGGAACATTCTGTAAATCCTGCCTATGTAAGTCTCGTCACTCACTGAGAAACAAAAGGTTTTCTGTAACACTCATCGGCTACACCCATTGGCTCTAGTGAAGAACATGAGCGCCAACACGCCGTGCCAACTGCCCAGCCATCATCACGCCACTGACAGACTGAATCCTGACCTGAAGTCAAAAGAGCAACAGCGCTATGTGGAATGACATAAGAACTGAGCATAAGGAAGTACAGAGCATAAATCCCCTGAATCGCCGATCCTTCACGGGCGAGCCAACAGGTTGTCCCTGCTTGTGCCTCTCCCAGGTGTGGAGCCAGGTTTATCCCTATTTTAAGGCTTGTGAGAATCTCCTACATGCAATTGGGTTTGCATAGGGTGGTGCCGGTTAACCTGAGGGCTCGAGTTGTATGTAGGGCAGATAGTTCTCCACCGATACCCGAGCGAGACTGTGAGGGGTTGTAAAGACGGCCACTGGCCTCCACTGAGTCACGCTTCCCAGAAACAGCATGTCGCTTGTATGATTGACTGGATTGCCCAGAAAAAAAGTCAAGGTGAGAACCCAACACAGTAGGGGGAGGTTACCCTCAGATCACCTCGAACCTGTCGCGGCATGCACATGCAGTCCTTCCACGGTACTCCATCAGGTTTTATAGTGCTTTGTGAACTTTGGTCTCTATGTGCGCTCAAATAAACGAAGCCTTAGACCAGAGGCGCCTGCAGCCTGAGAAATGTTTTCAATCGTGTGTTCTGTATCATTGACTTAATCTTGCAGACTGAATTAATCCACCTTTTGGAGGCGGTTCTTTATTTCCAGTGGAGTAGCCAAACATCACTTCGCATTCATTCGTCTCTTTATACACCTTCCAAACGTTTTTGTGCGCTGCTTTTCAGTTGTTTACCTGGTCAATAAGGCTGGGTTTTGAGACAAATTTTATGATTCGATTGTGATTCGCAAGCTTGCATTTGCGTTCGATTTACAATTCTTTTAGATTATTTTCTAAGTCTAAAATGTCATTACTCACTTACCCCCATGTCCTTCCAAACCTGTAAAAGCTTTATTCGTAACACTGTTTAAGATATTTTAGATAAAAACAGAGAGGCTTGTGACTATCCCATTGACTGTCAAGTAATAAACACTGTTAAAGACCAGAAAAGACATCATCAGAACAATCCATCTCCCACTAGTGGTTCCATCTGAATATTATGAAGTGACGAGAATACTTTTTGTATACAAAGAAAATGAAACAAACAACTTTATTCAACAATTCATCTCATCCTCATTCTCTCCATGTCACTGTAGTGCCGTTTTTGAGAGTATCTGCACGAACACAAAAAGCGTACACTGTTCTGGATACTCTCCTAATTGATGACACATTATAAGTCAGATCTTTCTTTACAGTAAATTGAACAAAAATTTTGGAATGTTTCCCAACCTTCTTAAAAACTTCTTTTGTGTTCTACAGACGTTGTTAAAGTTGTTGACAATTTAAATCTAGGCCTACATCCTAATTGTTATTGTTTTTTTCAGAAATTAATCTTTACTCTCATCGATTTTTTTTGTCTTACAGACTAGCATAACTACTACTAGTGTGTCAAGAAAAAAAAAAAGTTTAAATAATACGTGCATATTGTGTATATTATGTCTAAATACAAACACATGCATGTATATATATACCTATGAATAATATGTTGTTTAATATGTGTATGTGTGGGTATTTATGTATACTATTTTTAATATGTGCATATATAAAATTTTCACTTTTTAAGTATTGATTTTACCCCAAAATGTCCCTTCTCTGCGTGCCATGCAATAAAATCCTGTAGGCGCCCATGCCTAAGACTGCCATAGAGCAGTAATGTAAAGTTTGGCTCGGGCATCCGTCCGCCCCCATACGGTGAAGTTCCCAGCACTGGAGACGCCAATCGAAGCCAGACAGCAATTAAAGGCTGTCTTGCTCGGTCCTCAGAGATGTTCAGGGAATCAGCCACAACACCCTGAAACCATGGGATTTGTGCACCTTATCGCAGCCTCTATCTAATGACTTGTGGAAGGTAGTGGAGGAGTAACCACATCTAATGGCCTCCCCCTGCTTCCCCTATGTGGCAGTGCAGCAGTTCACGTACAGTGTGCAGGAAGTGATTAAGTGGGCGAGATCAAAGACACTGGACACGATAAACATTCCTCCCCAGGACGAGTCGCTCGGGGCAACAGCTCGCTTCCTCCTCTCGCAGACTTCCACCACAGCGCACACATTGTCACCACATGACCGTAGAGGATGTGTGGAGCGCTGAGTGTTTCAGAGGCAGAGGATGTGTTTTTGTGAATGGGCTTGAATGGAGCGAAAAGGCAAAAATACAGAGCACAGAGAATCTTATCTAAGGGACACGCGTGGGTCATCGATCTCAATACACAACTTATCTGCTAAGAAGATCTAGTGATGCTTAAGAAGACAATATTGTGTCTATTTAATGGTTTACGGTCTTGTAACGAATATACTTCAAGGAAGTATTTCTGTCTGATCGATTACAATTTTTAAAAATGTAACGGGGTGGAAAGCAGTTAAAGTTATATTTATGCTCAAACTCCATTTTATGTTATATTACATTTAAACTACATTGGATTGCTTAGTTTAATCATTTTAATTATTTTTATGGGTATAGGTATTTTGTTGTTATGGTAAAAAAATGGGATTTTGAAGTTTGCGTTTGCAATTTAAATTTCACAAATTTCATATTATTTTTTTCAAGTTACATGTCTTTTTTCTTATTCATATAAATCTTTTTGATGGGTTATCATGAAAACCTTTGTGTTTCTGATATGTATCTTTTTTTGATAATGTCATACAGATTTCTGCAATTGCGTAAAACAGAATGGAATGCTTTAAAGAAAAAAAGGAAAGGCGAGTAATAGCATAGATATCACCGAATATCAGATCCATAATATTTAAGCTGTTATTTCCTGTAAAAAATGTTGCCACTTCCTGGAGAACGATGGCATTAAAGGAACATGCTTCATTCATTAAAACGATTCAGTTGAGGATATCACGAAAGACTAACAGGATGGAAATGAAAATGTCACATTTGAAAAGATTTTGAATTGATTACAAATATATACAATATTCCTATTTTTCCTATCATATTTCTCCATTAAGTTTAGCACCTAGGATATAGCAATAAGTAAATCAAAATAAAGTAAATCAATAAAAAGGCCACTCAAACCAAAGTATTAAAGTCGTTTAAAATTCAACCCTTTTCCTTCTTGCAACTACTTTATTCGTTCAGTATTCAATGATAGCAATGAATGTCCCCTCTAGTCTAAATAAAGCAGACTTGGTCTTGGTTTATAGGGATATGTGTTAGTGTGTGAGTAATGGTCGTGTTAGGCACATAACAGGACCTGTAGCATGCTAATTTCACACATGGTTCTGTTGCTGTTCTACAGCTGGCCTGTTAACGGACTGCCATTGGGAGTTTATTAATCAGACCAGCTGCAGGTGTGTGTGTGTGTGTGTGTGTGTGAGCAGCTGAAGGAATTGCAATGAGGGAAAACCTACCTATTCGGATGACGTCAAACGTTCGGAGGTAAACGTTATCACAAGTTGGAACTGGAATCATTTGTAGGCGCAGTGCCGTTGGTTAGTATGGGTGTTAAACCGTAACTTCTGTGCATTTTTAAAACGATAGGAATATTTATTAACTATATATGGCATAATAAAATTAATAAGTACCATTCATAATTGAATGTACTGTTTTGGTGTATAAAACATCAAAATATATTTTCAAATAAATTCCACTTCTTGTAAAATACTATTATAGTGGTGTAAAATGTTGCAATATGTGGCGCTTAATATTAAATATTTACACCATGCAATTGAATATATTAAAACAACAAATTGTTAAAATAGTAAAAATGCTGCATCCGTAAAACATGCTGTATATAACCTCGAGGCTGAAAAAAACGGTCTGTGATTCCTTATTGGTTTGTGTTATGTGAAGTGGAACTCCATCCATCCACATGCGAAAAGAACCCGTCATTCCTTCAACTTCAATGGATGGAGGATCACACAAGCCCTCGGTGATCTGAAAGAGACAATTATCTACAATTGAGCTCTGTCAGGAAGAACAAACCTGCCCTTAATAAGCTGTGTGTGGGGGTGCTTCGCTGTTTCAGATAGTCGAGTGTCCTGTCCAAAGACAACGGCCCAGGTGAGTGACGAGCTTGCCCCTCGGCTAGGGTCCTGAAGCCCTCCCTCTCTCTCTCTTCTCTCCTCACGCTTGGGTGATCACAGGTAGAGGCTGGTTTTACTGGGCCCAGATCCAGACTGTCATCTCACCTGAGTCTGTTTAATGAAGAAACGCCAACGGAGGACAGTGTCTGTCTGATCTAAATGACCCCCAGCTCTTTGTTGGAGCATCACTTGACCTTTCCGCAGCTTTTCAAAAGCCTCTTTTGTGCTGCACTGATGATCACTGGGAGCTTGTCGGGCCGCAGGATCACTTCATTTGCCTTTTTTATGCATATAAAAGATTTAATGATTCATGAAAGGATAGAAGCAATTTAATATAATTATGGCCCACAAACGTTAATATATTTTACTAAGTTAAAAAAAGGGAAAAAACATTTAAAATAAATAGTTTTTTATTTTCTATTTGTTAAACAAATGCTGAAAAAAAAATACAGTTTCCACAAAAATGATAAACAGTTTTCAGCATTATATGAAAGAATAATATATAAATATATAATGATATAAAAATAATAATATAAATCAGCATATTTTTCGCAAAACTTAAGTGTTGTTTTCTTAAAATTGAGATTTATACATCATCTGAAAGCTGCATAAATAAATAATATTTGGCCGAGATACAACTATTTGAAAATCTGGAATCTGAGGGTGCAAAAAAATTCAAACATAGTCCTTATCAGTTTTGATATAATATTTTCATGGAATCGTTACTTAATATCCTAATCATTTTTGGCATGAAAGAAAAATGTATAATTTGACCCAAACAATGTATTTTTGGCTATTGCTATAAATATACCCGTGCTGTATGACCGGTGTTGTGCTCCAGGTTCACATATTATGATTTCTGGAGGATATGCGACAATGCATAAAACTGTAATAATGCAGAAAATTCACCTTTGAGTGACAGGAATGAATTCATTTAACTCGTAATGTTTAATTCATTGACATCATTCATCACAAATGGTGTTTTTGTACATTTTAAAGTGTGTTAATATTTTACAAATTACTATATTCCGATAAAAAAGAACATAAATGCAGTTTTGCATTATTTTTAAAACCTATACAAGCAATAATAAATCTGTTAATTTTGGAAAACAATAGTATACCTTAACAAGGAATATGATTCATGTCACATAGCACGATCATCTCAAGACTAATTATGTGCTAAAGCGTAATACTTAAGATCAGGGGTTCTTTTGCTTAACAAACATTGCTACTTATACGCAAGAGCCTCTGTTTTTGACTTTGTCTAATAGCATTAACACCTCCATCGGTGCAGACTGGATTTGATATTGTGCAGTACGATTCAGAAAAACCTGGCTGTAGACTTTCCAAAGCAGAACAATTAGTTGTGGACATTGTCTCGCAGGAGACACAAGATTTCAATATTTCATAATAATATATGTCTTTTCGCGAGCTTCCCATTATCAGTCCAGTTTAATTAAGTGTGACGTGATTTGGAGCCTGTAATTCTCACGTGGTCTCTGTTTCTTTTTGGAAGGATAGCACCATGACTTTTGTGTCTTACATCCAGCTTGCCTTTCCTTGACATTTTCAAATGTATTCATTGGCTTCAGATGGAATAAATGACTTGGCCCTGGGCAAAAACACTAAGAGTTGGACTTTGTCTAACACTACAAAGCTCCGCTGTCATTATACACAGTGCATCTGGAGAAACAAACAACACAGATTGCACACGGGGCCCTGTGAGGCAGAGCGGATTACAAATTAGAGCTCATTTTGAATGATTATCAGAACAAATCCACATATGGCTTCTAGCCGGGTCCTCACGGACTTTCTCCGTATGCCATTAAAAAACATTTAATCTGATAGATTCATTTGTCTTTGTGTCTGGGCCGACAAAGTCAAGGGCAGGCCGGAGCGCTCCGATTGGCCGAAGGATGCATTGACATCAGCAGGGGTGAAAGGTTGAGCCAGGACAAGCCTACGGCTTCTGGGGTGCCAAGTTTTGCGTTGAGACTTGCCAGGTGTGAAGGGTTCTCCGTGTTGTTCTTGGGCTTATTTGAACATCTGTGCCGGACTACCGGTCAGGCCCGGCTCTCTGGAACGAATTCAGCCCGAATCTGGCTGCAAATTCCACTTAAACAAGAGGGTAATTTAGAAGAAGAACGTTTGAGGGCGGACATGGAAGGTGATTTAGGGATTGGCTATCGGAGTCCCAAGCGCAGTGGGTTTCCTCTTCACACCCCATCAAACCCTAGATAGAGATCTGGAACCGGGCTTAGAGCATTACGCCTAGAAATCTAGCATAATTGCTATGGAAAAACAAACATACCTACAAGGAGTCATTGTATTTTTGTTTAGAAAATGTTACGTACAGCTTGGTGAGCTCTTAAAATGCAAGTTCCTCTTTGGCTTTTGTGGTTCCAGAACCTTTAAAGAGATCATTCGCTCAAAAATGAAAATGACCCCATGATTTACTCCTCCTCAAGCCATTCTAGGTATATATGACTTTCTTATGTCACAAATACAAATGGATTTATATTACAGTGACCCTATAATGGATAATAAGAGGTTCATATTTAATTTTTTTGAGTCCTAAACAACAGGATGACATGCATACAAGGACAAAAAACACATTTTTTTATAATATGCATTTTTTTTTACTTCATTTGTTCAACGAATGGCAAACAATTAATTCAACAAACATCTCCAGTGATTGGTCAGTTTCATTTAAAGCAGCGTTCAGCTCTTAACGTTCCAAAACGACACCTCGTGGCAAAGAATGAATCAACATTTTCATTCAGACCAAGTGAACGCTTTTATTTCATGTTTTCAACATAAAGCTTCGGAAGGTTTTAAAAACAACTCATTTCAATGATTCAGGGTCAACTCTTTCTTTTGAGAGATAACTTTACAAACAGTGCGCTTTCAGATTTAAACTTTGCAGGATGTTTTCATTCAGGATGTGTTACACTGCATGAAAGCTCATTTCCAAAAATCCATAATAAGGGCACTGTATAAAGATTGGAAGAGCAGTACGGTTTTAATCACAATGGGTAGTGGTCCAGAACAAAAAATAAAGTGCATAAATCCATAAAATGTGCTCTGCACTAGAGGCCTTCTGAAGTGAACTAATATCCATATCCATATTTACTACGTTATAAACTGTAATCTCTAGCTTCTGCTAACTGTACGGTCAATTATGTGTTACGTAGTTGACAAAAATCAGCCACAGAATACAAAATGTGGATTTGTAAATGCAATTGTTGGAGGATTTTGATGTAAACCAAGAGGAGACTGCTTTTCCTTTGCTGTAAACAAAACTTGTGAGACTAGCAAATTCTCACTGGAGTTTATGCTGTGACTGCATGCCGCTTGTGTATGCGAAAAGCTAGAGGTTTATTGTAAATATGGATATTTTATTACAAAAACTAATTTCTTCGCTTACCCCCTGGAGCCATCTGGAAGCTTGGAAGAGCAGTAATTTTTTAGCAGAAATAAGAAAGTCATATATACCTAGGATGACCCGAGAGTGATAAAATTTTCATTTGTGAGTAAACTATCTCTTCAACCCCCATAGAACCTTCTAAAAGTTCTTCATAGCAGAAAAAGGTTATATTACATTTTTTTAAAAGAATGAAGAACTTTTCAATGAAAAGTTATTTGGGAAACCTACATTTTTGGTATATATTTATCTTATCTTTTGACCCATTGTCTGTATTTTCCCCAGGTTTCCAAGGGCAGTTTTTCCTCCTCAAAAGCTTTGATTCTTTATTGGTATCTATAGAGGAACCTTTAACATTCACAATACTTTTCAATAGCAAAAAAATGTGCCCAAACACTAGGTAAAGTGTATTTATATTTATATTAAAATATCCTTCACACTAGGAAAAATGGGTTTTACGAACGGTTCTTAAGGGCAGCAATATTTTGAATTGGAATTGAAACCTTTATTTGTTTTGTAGTGTACAAATTGTGAGGTCTGTTGCGGTGATGTGAATCTTCAGGGTTCGAGGGGATGTGGTTTTGTGCCACGAACGCTACGCTCCATCTGGACATTCAGTTTTGGCCAAGGTCAGAGTTCACGCTCCTGAAATGACAGTCCCCACAGCCCTAAATTGCCCCATTTATTTTTAGTCTAAACAGGGCAATCCAAGCTATTAAAAGAAAGGCCAACATGAGGCAGCGTGCTAATTGCAGCTGGTCAGACAGCGCTTTCTCTCTTCAATTGCTGCCATATGTTCTCATCGAGACGTCTTTTCGCGTTCTCTGTGTCCAATTCACTTTCGCTAGGGATTATTTGAAATATTGTCAAGCTGTAAAAAAGAAAATCTAGATGTAATTCATGAAGTAAATGATATGATGGTAGAGTAAGAAAAAGCCTTTTGAGATGTTTTTTATTATTTATTAGAACTTGATTATTTCAAAAAATAGTCTGGCATTGTCAATATATAATAAAAATTATAATACAGACATTACATTTTGCAATTAAAATTCATAATTAGTTTTGTTAGAATATGAACCCAGCATGTGCGCATTTCTAAGGACTCGGCATGTGTGTTTTTTTCTTTTCTTTCTTAATTTCTATTTCTTTAACTCATTTGCATTTCATTCAGCCTTTTGCTCATTTGGTTTGTACTCGCTCGTCTATGTAAATGAGAAAGCCTTGTTATTTCTACGCTGGCTTTGAAGCGGAACATACAAATAAACCAGTTATCACGGTTTTAGCGCTGGAAAGTATCAAAGGATTGGGACCGTCTGTGTTGGACAAGTAAAGTAATTGGTTCGATTAGAGCCTGGTTTTGGACAGACTAAGTAAGTGGTTTGATTGGTTTTCGATTTGGTCAAAGTTAAAGCGGAGCAGCGTTATCAATAACGGCGGTGGTTGTTCAAACACAAGGTGCGCTCCGTTAAATATGAACTGATTATTAGGAGGTTTTAGGCTTGGAGTTCAAATGGATTTCCACAAAAGTGGAGCTGTTGCTCTTCAAGTTCTAAGCATCGCCCTGTCCCTTTTGTGGTTGTTTATTAAGTGTCTTGACTAATTTGATTGCTGTTTGAGATATTTTCCACAGAAATCAACATAAAAGGACTTTAAATGGAGCTTTTATCAGAAAATTTGAGATCTTCTGACCTGGAGACATGAAAAAGAAAGTTTACACTTGGTTTAGTGGTTTTTGAACTCGCGCAGCTGATGTTATCTTCTGCTTTAACTGCTTAATGACCTTTATTTTACGCAATGTAATCACAGGTTGACTTTAACAGCCAGGCTTTCTTTCAAAACTTGGCTTTCCTCCAGCTGGCCAGACGTCCTCGCTTTTCCGTTTCTGTTCACTTTTCGACCCGTTTTTTTATATGAAACGATAACGTCGGTTGCGTACCATGCTTGCTTCAGGAACATCTATTTTGAGTGTTAGCATGAGAGAGAATGTGACTTAAACTACAAGCTCTGAGGTGCTCTGGTTTGCATCAGGCCGGTGATGGGTGGACACCTCCAGCCCACCCGCCTTGAACCCACCTGATTTGACTGATTTTCCACCTTACTTCCTCATTAGCTGTTTTCATCTGGAAAGCAGCCGTTCCAGACATGATATTTATCATTGCCAAGTTAGCCTGGCCTACGTTTCGTAATGGTTGCCTTCGCACATTCAAAATAAATGGTGCTGGTTTGTTTCACAGATTTTGAGATATACAAAAAGCGCACCTGCAAGAGCTACACCTCTCATTCAAGTGTGCTTAGTCTGTTTTAGTACAAATAATATCTTTAATAATAAAACAAAACGTTCGTATTAGAGATGGCAAGGACTAATGAAGTGTGTACCTTGAATGCAACGAAAATTAATTTCAGCTAACGTGAGAAAACCTCCATTCATCCAGCATGATTTGAAAATGATAACACGGTCAGTGTCACAAATTTGCTTAAATTTGATTGGTGACCTAGAAAAAGTGCAGAACCTAATTTGTATGCTTTTTTTCCAGGTTATTTTAGATTTTAAATGCCGTATTTTCAGTGTAGTCTCATACTCTTGGACTTCACTGTATATGGTGCATTATGGAAATTCTTTCCATCTACGTGCAATGAACTATGGATCACTGAACACTGGACTTACATAATTGCTGAATTGCTTAGTAATTAATTAGTGCTATTAATTCAGAGGCCCGTGGGAATTGCACGGTAGTGTTGCGCAAAGGCATAAAAGTGTGGTGAGTAATGTAATATTTTATGAATAAATATCTAAATATATGTGACCACGGTATACGAAACCAGTCATTTTTTCGTTTTTATTGAGATACGTCATCTGAATGCAAATAAATAAGCTTTCCATTGATGTATGGTTTGTTAGGATAGGACAATATTTGACAAAGAAAAAAAAAAATACTGAGAAAATCACATTTAAGTTTGTCCAAATTAAGTTCTAATGCATATTTCTAATAAGAAATAAGCTTTTAATATATATTTATGGCAGGAAATGTATAGATATCTTCATGCAACACGATTCTTACGATTTTTGGCATAAAATAACAAATTGCTAAATTTGACGCATATAATGTTTAGTTGGCTATTGCTCCAGATATACCCAGTATGACTGGTTTTGTGCTTCAGGGTCACATATTTGATCATTATTATTTCATGTCTTCACTAAAACCAAAAAATATATATAATTTATTCCTTAAAATAAAATGGAAAAAATGTCAAAAAATGTTTTTTTTCCAGCTTTCAATAAAAATGAATAAAAACAAATTTAAAAATAAATAAAAACTTAACGTAACGCATTTTTATTTCAAATGTTTAAGAATTTAAGAATTTGTCATCATAGTCAAATAAACTTGCCACGAATTAATGACGGATATTTTGTACAGCAATACGCAAACTTCAATATTACAAACAATATCTCACTCATCGCCTGTCTAAAATCCTAAATCCAAAAATAGCTCTTGATTCCGGAACCTTTTTCCCTCATTAACCCTTTTCCTGAGAGTATAATATAGGTGTTTCAAGATGGTGGTTTTGGGCAGGGTCAGGTGGGTGGGCTAAGGGTCTGCTATTAAATTGCCAGAGGCTGTGCCCCCACCCGGCTGTCAGTCAGAGTGATAAAGCCCAGACACCCCGTGTGCTCCCTCTCCCTGCACAGCCCTATGACTGTCACATTCAGTCAGGTTATCTCAAAGAAACAGGTTTCTTCTTTCTTGACTGGGATCTAATTTCCTGTTTGTTTATGTGGTCCTCGGTCTACGGAGTCATTTTTGTTGTTTTCTTTTGTTCTTGCTGTTGTTTTGTTATTTCCTCTGTAACACAGTTTGATTTTACTGGAGGGCGATGCTTGAAATGTGGCGTGCACATGTACCTACAGTAAAGACACGGATCCGAGATGCTTTCCCACCAGCTCAGTCTGCACAGTCTCACTTACTTCCCAGTAGAAAATACTTCAAAAAAATACCTTTGAATGATTTTGACTGCTAAAATTCGAATTTTGAAGCCATTGTTCCATGTGCTAAGGTTAGCAGCACACCAAATCTCGGTCTAGAAAGCCACAGTTATGATCACGATGTTATTTTTCAGCACAATGACTTTGTAACTGACAGCTGGACATATAATATCACTGGAATATACATATTTGATTAGAGAAATGCAGCATGAACAATGTTTTAAATCATGTGCATGATTTAAACTACGGTCTACACAACACAATAAACTTATTTGTCTGATTTGTCAAATAATCCTCCAGAAATAATTTAATATGATGATTTGGTACTCAGGTTCTTGCTAATTTAGTGGTATTTTCATAATTTTATTTTGACAAATAAAACAGAAGTCTTTTGTAACATTAAAATATCTTTATTGTCATTTTAAAAATTGAATGCATCCTTGCTGAACAAAAGTATTGTTATTAGTAGTGTTATTACTATTTAAAATGTCTTAGTTGTGCCTATATTTGGAATGGTAGTGTATGAAAAATCTGAAAAATGTATATTAATGGTGAAAATGTCGTATTCAAATGATTAATGATGGATCATGTGATTGCTGATCTATATATATATATATATATATATATATATTTCAGTCCAATAAATGCAAAGAAAAATCCATTTATGAATAAATAAGAAATGAATCAATTGGTCAATTAATTTTTGTTAGATAAAAAATTATAATTTTCCTGTGTAAAATAAATGAATAAATTTTTTTAGCTTATCAAGAGTTCGTTATAGTTAAAAAATATATATTTTAAATAAATAAATATTAATTATTTAAAGTGGATGTCACTAATGAGGGTTTAAATTTGGCTCACCCCTCATATTTACTTAAGAAACAGCTGGAGTGTTTGATAGGAGACTAGCACCCCTCCAGTTTTATAGCTAATCTCCCTGAGAACTCAAGGAGTGGCAAAAACACAAAAATCAGGCGGCTCTTCAAGCATTCCCGAGTCGGCAGGGGTCCACGGGCTGGGTTAGAATGACTGGCAGGCCTAGATTGGTGACTCGGAGGCAGCATTGTTTGAGAAGGGGCGGGTGCACAGGTGGGCAAGCCCCAGTTTTGTTGTCGTCGTCATTGTTGACAAAGCTCAATAAACATTCCAGCCCTCAAAGCTGGAAGGTAACAAGATGGCCGAGCGGGGGAGGAGTGGAAGAAGCGGGAGAAAAAGTCAGGTTTTTCCAATCTTAGAAGCTCAAAAAACAATAGAGGATGAACCTCCGAGCCATGTGACCCCATGGGCCCTCGCACTCATTGATGCATGACAATGAGAAGGCCACTGTGCGGTCCGTTGCCCCGGGCTAAGCCACCGACTGAGGTCCAGGCCAGGTTTCCGTCGAATATTTGAATGCGCTGTACAAAGATTGGCGAGATCTGTGTCATTCGGGCCTATCCCCGTCCCTGGTGTTACTGGAGCATGGCAAGGCCAGTGTACAAACATCTATGATGTCACGGATGCAAAATGATGGAGGGTTATGATACTGAGATTTTAGGGAGTTTATTTGCTTCGGTTGCAGGCCACGGCAACCCCACCCTTCCTGCCCACAGCTCCGAGGCCCGATGGAGATTTTTCTGTAATCCCTAAAGCCTCGTGCTTTGTATCGGATATTTAGTTGAAGGGGCAGATCAGACCTATTCATGTGCTTTACCTGCAGTTGCTGGACTAAAGCCTTACCTGAGGATAGCTGAAGAAAGACGAGCTATTGTTTTTTCAAATCTACCGCTTTAACACCTGCAGGCTGAAAAACACACATCTCGGTTCCTGATTTCCAGTAAAGCAGTTTCTTACCACAAACGATTTTCATTCTGAACTCGCTAGTAAAATCAGCAAGTAACATATGAAAATAAAACTGACAATTTTAAGACCGAAATGAAATAAATGAAATCTAACTCAGCATTAAATGCAATGACAAAATATTTAAACTCAAAAATTGTGTTTTATACTAATTGTTAATAACTCATTCAAAAGTAAAACTACTTAAAAACTCCATGCTGATGAATAGAGATACATTGGATTTGGTATTGTATGTAGTCAGGATCAAAAAAATCCCATTTCATTAGTTGAATCCTGCTAAAATCGGGCATCTGAATGTGAAAGAACATTTTTTTAATCCCAAAAAATTAAGTTAAATAAAAGTACTTTTAATTGGTAACTTACAAGTAAACTGGGAAAACTTGAAGTATGCGGTGTAGTACACAGGCTAAATAAAAAGTCCAGACTCTCAGGCATTTCCTTTGCTCAAGGATCAGCATTTCTCATCAGTTCTTTCAAGGTTTTGAATTTGTGTGATGGATGTATTTGAAACACAGATGCTTATATGGAAGATAGAAAGCTTCAGAATCTCAAAAGAAGCTCATCCGACTCTCGGCAGTTCATTTCTGACAAAGCTCAGACCTGAATTCCTCAGCCTATATTGCCTTGGGCTATACAATGCTCGAGGTTCAAAAGCATTGTTCTTCCTACTACTCTCTAGTGTCATTTATGAACTCTCTCTGGCACAGTCACCTTTATTTGCGTGGGATTTTGAATTATTAAAACTGCTAACATAACTAAACATAACTACTAACGTAACTAAAACATTATGTTTGCGTAATACGCGTTGCATTGCGGCACTCATTGCAGAATACTTTATTATGTTTATTTCTGCAGGGACTTGCTCATTTGGGAGGTACGATCGCTGTAGAATTGAATTTCCAGAGGTCATAATCACCTGCAATGTGGGTTGAAACACAACCGTTCTGCATCATTTAACTCTTTTTTTTCTTCACTCTGCCAAGTTCAAGGTTTTAATGCGTTAAAAAGGCCCCCTTCTCGAATAAGGAACTGCTATAGTAAGGTCAATCAGATAAGAGTTTCCTTGAGAATTATAGACATAGAAGGTTTTTTCCGGCAGATTTTAAGCTACCCCTCTGTTGTTTTCAAGTTCGGCCCTTGGGAGCCGATAATGGGTTACGGGGCCGTGTTAACGTGACCGAGAGCAGACGCCGTCAAAAGGGAAGGCCGAATGCTTATCAAGCAATCTCGCTCTAGCCCGACTCAGAAAGAGGAAAAAGACGAACCCTCCGGTCACATCAGGGATGTATCTAGATGGTAAACACAGGGGACGTTAGGAAAGGGAGCTAAGACCCTGATACCACACACATACTTGTTTATTTGCCATTACAAAGATCTCAGCCCGCACCTCAAAAAACAGAAGCAAAATTGACATTTGCACCTTGAAATAAACCAGCTTACCTGAAAGTACTGATATGAAAACATTACATTCGCAGACCCAGCCGTTGCTGGTCAACTTTTTTCGTTTGCCAGAAGCATCTGTGTTTATTTCTTTGTGTTAACCGCTGAATTAGCCCTCGTGAGATTGAGAGGTGACATATGTCAAGGGGCTAACAGCCTACATGTGGGAGAGGAGAGCAGCAAACAGGTGTTGGGTTTGATTGGAATAATTATCATGGGCAGAACACACCTGTCAACTTCTTTGTTGGGCGTATGGGTAAGCAGTGTACTGTATCTTTGTGTTGAAGACGCGCAGTTGTAAGGGGATAAAAATCTTTCATTCAAAGAAAGAGCGGCAGGACTGTAGGTTGGTTAAAGACTTACCTGGATTCAATACATATTAACATTAGGCAAAGTGTAAATACATTTTTTTAAAAGAAAATGTAAAAAGTATACTACTCGAAGTTTAAATATTACGACTACAAGTATATAAGCATATTAGTACTTTTATAAATTTATAAGGTTCACATATGTGACCCTGGACCACAAAACCAGTCAAAAGGGTCTTGTTGTTTAATTGAGATTTTTGCATCATTTTGAAAGCTGAATAAATGTCCATTGATGTATTTTTTGTTAAGATTGGATGATATTTAGCTGATATACATCTAGTTGAAAATCTGTAAACTGAGAGTGCAAAAGAATTGCCTTTAAAGTAGTCCAAATGAAGTTCTTAGCTATTCTTATTTAATAAGCAAAAATTAAGTTTTGATATATTGGCAGCAGGAAATTTACAAAATATTTTCATTGTACATTATACATAATATCCTAATGATTTCTGGCATAAAAGAAGAATCAATAATTTTGTTCAATACGATGTATATTTGGCTATTGCTACAGGTTGCATTTCTGCTTTAAATCTTCAAAAAAAAATTGTTAATAAAAAGTTAATATTTCATTTTTTAAACAATAGTGATGAGGGACGAGTTGAAATTCTTTTTGTGAAACTCAAGGTTACGCCACAAGTGCTGTCACTTGTGCTTACTTTGCATTCCTTCAAGACTATATATATGTTTATTTTTGTAAGGATGCACAACTAGTTTTTCCATCCCATGCACATGGGAAAAAAATGTGCCAGAAAGTTTGAGCTCTCTTACTGCTACGTTTTTACTTTTACCGTTACTCACACTTACCAGGTGTGCTACCGATCAAGTTTACAGCTTTATAAAAGTCATACATAGTTAGCTAGCTAAACATCTACATTTGTTTGTTTACAAATCATGACATAACATTAAAAAAAAAATGTGAGAAGTAAAATCCGGTAGGGTTTTAAATTCTGCATACGTATCTTTTCCAAGGTAGAGTATGCACATTTTCCTTGGTTTTTCTCAGTCCAAAATTCAGATTAGTGTCTTTCTGATTTGGTAGCTTGTGCCTTTCCATCGTTTTTTAAAACGGCACCCTTGGGATTTTCTTGACGCTTTTTCTCTTCAATCTAGAGAGGACTCAGGTACCTTGTTAGCTAGCAAACGTATTATCTCATTAGTCTTGTTTGTGGTTTGTGGCTCACTCTCTCTCATTGTCTCCACCACATCCTTTTGTGATCTCAACAGATCTTCCCTCTTGGTAGATCATTAAGGCTAATCAAAAGCCACAAAGTCTAGCCGCATTCCTCACATCTTCAGATGTTCAGGATTTGGTTATTGCCGAAGACAATGAAAGACAGCTTCCTTTATTTTGAATATAAAGCATTAGATATATAATCCGGACTGTGCTGGCTTCTGTCCCTCCGTGCTAGACCCATGAGGTTATGTTTATGAATTAAGCGCACTATTGTGTGCGATAATGGTTTCTTGATCTACCACAAATAATTGTGTTGACTCAAGAGGAACAGACAACAACAGGTCCCACAACCCAAGATCATTTGTCTCGCTAGTTTCCCCAGTCGGCATCACAGAGAGACCATTCACAAGAACTTGTGGGAAAAACAGGTGTTGGAATGATGTAAACATATCCCAGTTTGCATTGCTTGTATCGCCGAGCTCTTTAAGAGACAGCCCACTTTGTCTGACTAACAGCAGAGCTGCACGATTATGGCATTAACACTCGGTGGTTGCACAGTAAATACAGCGCAACTATTGAGACCGGGCGAATATGGATCTTTGACGACTTTTTCCCACAGGAAATTAATCCAGCTCAGCGAGATGAGGTCTCAGTGGCTCTTCTGATGTTTGTTTCATACAGTGGACGTTCTCAGGAGAGCCTCTGAGCTATTTTCTCAAAATGCCTCTTTGTTGACTAGGATTATATCCCAGTGCACGTTTGAGGAGCTATTATTCCGAATGAGTGCTTTATCTTTGCCCGCTGAAAGCCGGTGATTGGCAGGCAATGGCGAGGCACACCAAATTATGTTCGTCAGCTTTTGGTTCTGCTAAATGAATCAGACAGTCTACTGAATCTTGGCATAATTCCTCAGCCCAACTCCCTTAGCTGTTATACGGCCAAGGTGGCACCAAAAAAGTTTTGCTTATTCTGCTTAAAATTAGAGCTATTTTTCTTAAATCGCATTTGAAGAAAAACAGGGAACTTTGATTTTTGAATATTCGAAATTTTAAATTCTGTGGGGTTTAGGCCATGTTTGTGACCAAAAAAATTTGTATATCTTAAGTGTCCTCGATGAAGACGAGATGATTGAATCTGAATAGTCGAAATTGTGCATTTTACATGTATATACTATAATTATTCAGTACAACACTAGATACATTCCTGGTTCATGAAGCTTAGGCTAACGTCTTACTAAATGTGAAAACATTACAAACAACAACCTTAAAAAACTTTTTAAAATCAATAACATGAATGAAACAGAAATCTCTTGTTCACACTCTAATTTATCCAGTTGTTACAAATGGAGGCTTTTTCATTTTTTCTTTTTCTTTTTATGCTTTTCAGAGTCTTTTTCATATATGATGCTTCAAATGCAGAATTGTTTTTCAATATTTCTTTAAAGTCTTTTTTTTTTATGTCGGACTGAAATCAAAAATAATTCATCTGTGCTTCTATGTTTTATACTTTAAAATGTTTGCCAAATTGTTGCAATCAACTGCAAGCTTTTTACCAATCAATTTCCTGTCATACTTTTTCCCCTCCTTTCTCCATAATATATTACACTTTGACGAGCATCAAAAATCCTTCATTTCATTTCAGCCTTGTGGTTTTGACCATTGTGTCATTGTGGGCAACTTATTTTTTTGTAAGGTAGGATTTCTAATGCAATCACACCTAAAACCAATAATTACCTAGCGTTCAGATACTAGCTTTTAGTTGTAAGGTGATACTTTAATACTATAGTTGTTATTAATAATTCTTTATTATGCTTTTTTAATTCCAAAAATCGGCAAGCCAATCCTCTCCGGATTAAAGAATCCGTTCTTCATTACAGTAGCTTAATGTGCATTTTGACCGCAGCCATTTTTCATAATGAGTGATCTCAGTGCATGAACGTAATCATATCTACAGCGTTCACCGTGAAACCTGACTCTAGAGGGATACGAGGTTCTCTGCATTCCTGGTGATGTGTGGGACAGTGTATCACCTCAACTGGCTGCATGCCTCAACTTCACCTGAGGTGCAGGCAATAAGAGAAACATGCTTTGATCTGCTGCCCCACCCATGAACAGCCTCCACCGATGGACTAATTCATTACTGGGCCGGTCGATGGCTCTGGCCCACCAGACTTTTAAACGCTTGCCATCCCTTGGGCTATTGGACTGGTATTTAGCGTGAAAGGTTAAAGTGAAACACCTACAGTTCCTCAGGTTGTGGAGTTATTGTTGTAAGAACAGACTTTACGTCGTTCCCACGGGTAATAAACTTCAATCAGCTGACCTTCCAGTTTCAGAACAGCTTTATTTTTATTTTCTGTCGAGCCTGCGTGGCTTATTGGTTGCTCGTTTTTACCCTTGCAAATATGCACTCAATATCTAGATGCATGTGCAACTAAGTGTGAGCTTACATTGAGATTTGCCTCAAATTTTGTGTGGTAAAACATAGTCCAATAGTCCAATAATTACATTGGCATCACTCAATATTGTAGAAACAAGACACCTAACAGGACTTCAGAATGAATAAAAATGGTTATAAATTCAACAAAACAAGCAAAGATTTGCCACAGTACTTGAAAATCTAGTGTTGAGATGTGTCTCCATTTAATAGTGTGTGTATATATACTTCACATCTATGGCTAATTGTTTCTTTTTCATACCTTTTTCAATCCAGTTGCTCACTTTTCAGGCTCTGAAGTTGGATTTCATTCAATATACGTTCAATAGGATTTCTCCAAATTCAAAACCTTTAAAAATTGCAAACCTTTAAAAAACTTAGTAATCATTGATAGTGTTTCCTGCAAATGACAACTAAAACTGAGTTATGTTTGATTCATGAACAAATAATTATTTTTTCAAAACAATTTATGAAACAGTGCTTGCGTCAGGTTGAATCAGACTCTGTCGCTGAATCATTCAAAGACATTACTCACAAATATAAATCAGGAAAATAAAAATATTAAGTTTCAGGGGAACATTCTTACTATAAAGTAACTTTTAACTGTGACTTTTGCCTAAATAAACTTTAATTTGTTGTTTATTAATAGATACTAAAACCTTAGATGCGGAGTAGGATTAAGAGATCTTATATTTGGTCATGCAAAATTAGGCATTACTGTGTGCTTTATAAATCATAAACGGCCAATATGCCAGTAATATGTATTCTGAAGTAATTAGTTAATTGATTTGGTCTATAAACTTAAGTGTTACCAATATTATGAAATAAAGCGCTTTGGAACAGTTCTGTAATATGCCAACTGAATACAGTCATTCGAGTCCACTTTGAACATTTCCACTGCATGAAAGGTTCTTGAAAAAGGTTCTTTAGATTTCTAAATGTTCTTTACACTACGAAAAAGCTGTTCTGTTGCCTGAAATGTTCTTTGGGAAACCAAAATGTGTTGTTCAAATGAGAATGCTGCCTTAACCCCGTTTGGAAACGAGCCAGTGGCACCTTGGTGATTCTTTTACTCTGGAGTGGTGCCATAGTGATACCGCTTTTTCATCTTGCAGTTACTAATAGATCTTGTCTTCTAGTTTTTTGCCCCAATTGCCTATAGGAAGACACAGAACAAATGGTATTCTCAAACATGGATCAAGTTGTGCGGAATGTCTTGACCTCAGGCTTCTGGACCACAATTCGGCACCCCCTCAATCTCACCCACGCAGACCCACATCGCCCATAACACTCGGCAAGTCTGATGTCAACCCGCTGCACACAAGTCCCCAGGCTCATGTTCCATTTCTGTTTTGACACCAGGCCCTAATTACTGATGTAAATGATTGATCACCTAGATTACGCTGCAAGGGTGGATGGAAGTCTTCTGCCTATCAAGTGAGACTGAGTCTGCTGAACTAGTACAGAGGTAAACAGATACCCGGCCCATCCTAAGAGATGGGAGATTAGGTTCTGAGCACCTGCAAATTGGACCAAAGGCTTTTCCCATTAGTAGACACTCCACTGGCCACAGGTGTTGGAGGATATCTGTGGCTCTTTTGTTCACTCTAATCCCACTCCTTTCTGCTCTCTGGTTCTCTCCTCCAGGTCTAAGCCTTCTTTTTGAAACCAGAAGGATTTGACCATTGGCAGGTAAACTCAAGCACTTTTGAAATGTGATTTGGCTAATTGGGTTTGGAGTGGAAGGCTAAAGTGCCTTTGGGGAAATGCTCCAGATGGCTGAATGTCTGCAGACCACAGTGCCTAAAGAAACGTGGGGATTCAAAGTTCACTTCTTCTTACGTGAAATCACTGCCTTAGCTTTAAAAATGCAACATCGCTACACATTTTGATGAAGCTCCTAGCTATCTTTATGAATCGTTTACTAATCATGGCAAGTTAACTGGGTTACTATTCATGTAAAGTTTTGTGATACCTGACATTTGTTAAAGGTTTTGCAGTAAAATGGCTTTCATATATGGTTCCCATTCCTGTAACATTAGTATACGCTTCCCCTTTGGTTACATCTTTTGGAACCAATTCCTAATGCTATGGGAGCATTCTTTTTAAAATCATAAATTAGAAGAATGCTTTGGTAACCAAAATTGTTAACTGGATATGAATGTAAAATTCAGTGCCGTATTTTCCAAAGCATTGTAAGCATAAGTGCAACCTAGGTCCATTAAAACCAATGTAGCTACTATCAACTACGGCTTACCATGCTTTTGGGAAAGCAGCCAACCTCATTGCCTGAAGATATCTTGCATATGAGCTGATCTCATACTTGAATTCAGTATGATTTTTACATTTGGATTTGTCATTATTAATTGAACGAATTGCACAATATGCCAATAAATTAATAAAATAGTGCTTTAATTCACTGGGTGCATTTATAACCAATTACCTCCAAGATCATTCATGTAGTGAGTGAATAAATTATTGAATTTGCAAAAAGTGTCTTTAAAAAAAGTGTCAACACATTCAAGTTTATGTATTTAGCGCACTTTTATTTGGTGCATCCCTTTCGCAAACTATTAAAAAAAAAAAGTAATATATTTTCAAGATAGCGATCTTCATTACTCTTTCCAGCACAGTCAAACATTTACGTGCTTCATAATTTAATAGCCTAATTTTATTGCATAATTTCCATACTTGAGAAGGTAAGGAATAGAACAAATATGAAAAGCTAGCAAATATAATGGCATGTTCTGGATTATGACAAATCTATACTGTACTGACCCACACCCCATCCTTATCCCAACTTATCGCGCACACACACGCCCTTAAGACAGCCGGACTTCAAACCCCCATTCATCTGAAACAGGTATGAAGACAATCTTGCCAGTCTTTCTCCTAGGGGCCAGGCGAGGTTTACCTCAATCTTCTCATTTTCCCAGACACACATGGCCCTTGCAGCTGCAGTCCAATTGATCTAGGTGCTGCGGGGAGATAAATTGGAGGGGAAATGGCTTAATTGACCTCACTCTCACTGCTGGAATGCAATGGCTCTTTGTTATCCACCCGTGAGGCCAAATCTTCGCACGTTTAGGTTGCTCCTGTTATGTAGTCAGCAAGAACTCTAATGCATTTGTGGTTTATTGCTTGCTGACATTCTGCTGTACACTAAATAACTATTTTTGGTTCCCCAAAGAAGTACTGAGTAAGCATTTCTTGAAAGAACCATTATCCTTTATCCATTGTTCTTACTCTTTTTTTGTAATTGAAAGATTAAAGGTTCTTCATGGAACCATAAATGGCAATAAAGAACCTTTATTTTTGATAGTGTTTCCAACAGGTGGATTACCTTCTAAACCTGCTTAATAGCACCACAGCTAGTTGGGTTTTTGTCGAAGAAAGTATGCAGGTGCATCTCTCGGGCTTCCAACAGTGGGCTGTCTAGATAAACAGGCTCGGGTCGTGACTCCCAGAGCTGCGCGAAGATGAAAGAGTTAAACAGGCCAGACGTATGTAACCTGTGCGTCTTTGATCTTCTTCAAAGGTCACTGTTCCATTCACATCAATCTTCGTGTGACCCTGAGCCACTGTAGAGGGCGCTGTCTTTCACTCGAACAATAGGTCAGTTCTTTGTGCGGACATATTAAAAATGTGACAGTGGAGACATGGAGATCACAGTGAAGACACTCACAGAGACATCATAATAGATCATTCGGTGCCAAATTCCTAGTTTTGGAAAATTCCTAGGAACTTTTGACGCACACGTACCTTTGCAATAAACAAAACACTGCGGCTCTGTTCCAAAACCTTGTGAGCATCGTGATGCTTTTTAGCTACTTATGCTTTGTATAAGTAGCTGCCTTCTAAGATAACATCCTAATAAAAACATACATGTACATATATATATATATATATATATATATATATATATATATATGTATATATATATGTATATATGTATGGAACTTAACCTACATACGCTGTCAGACTCTAGTGCTTGATGTTTTAAAGAGTGTATTTACAAGTGTAACGAGACGGATGTCTCTTTGGAGATTGTCTGAAGCGTGTCTCATGATGTTCAGATATGACAGCAGCAAAACTGCAGATCCTTTGAAGTCAGCGGTTGTCCCTCAAATGGCAGACAATCCGACGCTTAGCAGACACAGTAAGAGGAGCAGAGGGAGGGGAATAACACCACCTCTCTCCTTCCTCCTCTTCTTCCGCCCAGGGCCCGGCAAACAAGCTTTCAAATATGACACTCTGTCACAAAGTCGCCTGAGGTCATGGGAGACACCTTTAACATTGCAATTTATTTTCATTGTTCTGTTTGCCTTGTTGAAAGAACATTTTGCCTCTTTATTTAGCTTCATGGTGAACATGCTGTTCTGTGGTTTGCAGAATGTCTTTCCGTGTTGTATGACAAAGCATAATCAGTTTTTTGTTTGTTTTTTTTTTGCTCGTTTCTTTGTTTTTACCACCACCGGTTAATTTAATCAAGAGTTTATTACCCTAAATGTAGTTGCATCTTCCTTCTTATTCATTTGTGCGTGTTTTCCTTTGCCTGTACCATGCTGTCATGTCAAACATTCATTACAAATAATGACAAAATTAGCGTACAGCTTTGAGAATGACTTGATATTACAAGAACATTTGAATTGTCAGCTCCATCTTTATTCTGAGTGCGATATGAAAATATCACATATGAAAATAACCATATTTTGCATATTACACATGTGTTAAACATAGTAGGTCTGGTCATTAGTTTGGTGTTATAGGTGCTACTGGGAATCCAGAAATCCCGAATAATTGCTCATATCATGGTTGTGAAATATAATGTGATTTTCTAAAGCATGATTAAGTAAAATATTGAACTCACAACAGTTTAAATATAGAAAAGGGAACTTTAGAATGAGGTTTCATATTATGTTTCAGTAAATAGCCAATGGTGTAAAGCCAAAGTGCCCAGCTGAACAATTCCAAGTAATATTTTCAATATTTTCAAGTTTACGGTTACTGCAAAAAGCCTCAAAATGATGAAAATGTACTTTATGCAGCAGAGGAGTTAAATGAACATGGCAGTTTTTTAAAAAAAACAAAAAACAATAGGCTCATTTGCCATATTCACTAGAGTTAAATAGTTTTACTATTTTTTTATCCATTCAGCCGATCTCCGGTTTTGGCGGTGGTGGGATGCTTAGCTTAGCATACATTACTGACGTGCATCTCGCTCAAAAATAACCAAAGAGTTTAGATCATTTGCCTATTTAAACCTTGACTCATCTGTATTCACATTGTTTACTTAGACCGACAGAAAATAAAAAGTTAAATATTTCCAAGCCAATGTGGGTAGGAACTATATTCTCATTCCGGCGTAAAAATCATGGTTGCCGTCAGTGCAGGAACAGCGCAGTTGGAAAATGAACCTATTTTCAAAAAAGTTACGTTTTTCTTCAATGAGTGATTAATTAGTTCATTGTACAGTCAGTTTTGTCATTCTGTTTCTAATGTTCACACATTAATAGCAGCACATTACACACTGAAAAATTATATATATTTTTTTTACATATTTGACTCCCTTTACTGAAACAGTCAACAGTAGCCATTGACTTCCACAGTATTTTTTTTACTATTGAAGTCAGTGACCTCCATCAACTGTTTGCTTACCAACATTCTTCAGCATACCTTCTTTGATGTTCAACAGAACTATAAATGTCATACAGGTTTGAGACAACTTGAGGGCCAGTAAATGATGACAGAATTGTCATTTTTGAGTGAACTACCCCTCTAATTTCGCATTCATTTGACAACCCATAAGTAATGATTTATGGGGTTGGATTGCATAATATCTAAACTTGCAGTTATGCAATATGCAATTGAACTTTTTGTGAAGAGCGTTCTAGTAATCACCTCTGATTAATTAGTAAAAATGCTGTTCTTTACAGAACTGGGACAGCTCTTTGGTCAAACATCTCAGTGATCTGATGAGCTGCTCAGATGCAGATGCTCCCGTGTTAATTTATCAGGCAGCAGGGACAGCCCGGGTGCAACGAGGGCCATTGTGTGCTATTGTAGGTCACAATGGAACTTAACACTTGACAGAGCCGGGGACTTCTTGTCAGGAGCTGAACTTGATCCTGGTGGTTTGTTCCTATTGAGGAGCTCTGGAGAGAGGGATTTGACCTTGGGGCAGGCGCTTTCTTAATATTTGATTCGTGGGAGTGAAAGGACGGAAAAATCATATTCGTCGATTGGGTCTCGAGATGTCTAAAGTATCATTCGTCACAGAGAGGTGTTCGCTGTTGAAACTCAAATAAGTGAGAATGTCTTTCTCATATTTCCCGTGCAGGAAGTGCTCTTGTTTTGCTTAGACAGATGTCAGGTTTGCTGAAGCTGGCCGTACAGATGGACTAAGCCGAGATGGTTAATCATAATGCTCTGGGCAGAGTAGACCACAATACCACGGGGCTAGAGGAGGTCACGTTACTGAGGGGTTGGGTAACCCCAGAAGGATAATCCCTGGACCTGGTAAACCGGTCTTTAGAAACTCCCTGTCTATACCTGGAAACCTCAGGCCTTGTCGCATTGTGTGTTGATTGGATGTGCATGTGCTCTGCTCCACTCTCTTGGGATTAGCCTTCCACCGTAGGCTGGACCGTTTCTCCTCCCGTATGCCGTCCTCTTGTCCTTCATCCTGCAATGGACAGCACACTGGTTCAAAAAGAGCCTCTTAAAGGGATAGTTCACCCCAAAATTATGTCATCATACTCACTTTCGTGTTTTTTTCCAAATCTTTGACTTCTTCAACCCAGCACACAAAAAGGAAGAATGTGAAATCTGTTCAAAGTGAAATGTCCAACGATTGGCGCTAAAAGCACTTTCAGTGTCAGCCGGTGGGAATCCGATGATGTTTTATTTGGTTGTTTATTGTAAGGATCGTGGGAGTTTAGAAATGAAATGTCTTGTGAATGGTGCTAAAAAGCTCTATTTAACGTATTAAGCAATATTGTTACCAAAAGCAAACATGGGATAATAGCTGAGAATTTAACATTAATAAAAAATAAAGCATTAAAATTATTAGCGCTTTTAACATTCTAGTGAAACAAGCCTAATGATTCAGTGAACCATTCATAAAGAACCATTTACTTCACTCCTGAATGAATCAGCCATTCAAGTGAATGAATAGATGACTCAGTGTCTAATAACTGGCAGTTTTAGTTTATGATTTACAGTATCATTTCATTTAATAAATAATTTTATATATCCATATTAATAATAATAAAATTAACCAAATAAATATTTAACTTCACACACCCAAAAATGACAATTCACTCCTCGTGGTCCAAAAGAGTATATGTAATAAAATGGATCAAACTGTTATTAAATTATCTTTTGGGAGGAATTTATCATTCAATGTGTGATTAATTACATTAAATAATATCTACATGTATGTAATTATTTTGTTTAAAAAAAGAATTGTATGATGAAAACTTTTTTTACATACAATTCTGACGTTTTTATATCAGTTGTTGTAATAAACTTGCAGTTTTTCACAGAATTGTTTTATCTCAGAATCAAGTTTAATCTCATAGTTATACATTTAAGAAAATATTGAGCTATAAGATGAGAACTGTGAGAAAAATGGCCGCGCTAAAATAAGCATTCAATAAAAAATAAACAGAGTTCGGAATGACATGAAGGTAAATCATTCCAAAAGGGGAAAAAAAACAAACGTTGACTTATTTATATGGGATTGTTTATCGTGATGGTTAAAATGAATTATGAATGAATATTTTAATCTGGGTCATATGACATGCAGTGTATAGCCGGCAGCTCTCACAATGTGCGGTGGGGTTGTGTTTCAATGTAAACCGTAAGCTCTGAAAGGCCACCTCTCGTCTCAGTACGTACCACAACATTCCTGCCGCCCTGTTTTCGGTGACCTCAGCTGAACCGTGCCCATCTCCTCCAGCAGACACATCTCCGAGAAACACCCCCCAGCCTCCGCGAGCCCCACCGCAGCTCGTAGCTGATCCGAGCTCATTTCTGAGCGCTTTGCTTTTTTTGTGGTCCATGGTGACATTTACAGTGGAAAAAAGCCCGGACCCCCTCCCCGCTGTTGTCTCGTCCTCTGGAATGTGTCTTTTGCTCTGAGTGTCAGAAAACGGCTCAGTGGTGCTTCTGCACTCGCTCCACTTCAGCTTTCCTGCAGTCCAGATGTCAATGTTTAGTGAGTGGGAGAAAACTCGCTCTGTCTGTCAATCTCTTTCTACTTCTTTCGGATTTATTTTCTTTCGGTAGTTTATGCTGCTATGTAATTTGATAAAATTACGTTTTTAATAAGATTTAATTTTGTTTATATATATATATATATATATATATATGTGTGTGTGTGTGTGTGTGTTTGTTTTGATAGTAATGATACAAGCATATATGATATCATATCATATGCTTTATCTGATTCACCACTTAGCAGCCAAATGCAAGCTATACATTACACCTGGTTGTCTTTTTTGTTGTTGTCAGATTTCGGAAAGTGCGGTCACACACAGACAGTCGTTTAACCGTTGGTCAAGTCGTTCTTGCAGAGAGATTCCAGCTCCTTCCTTCGCATTTCTGTCTGGCAACAATTACTCTGGTGATGAATTCAGAGCCCAAGCCAAAAACCAGACACACACACATTTGCAATTCCCACAAAAAAAACCCCAGAGAGGCTACTTTTCAATGGTTTCTCAATGCCTGGGAGATTTCCTTCTGTTTTTTGTTACCCTTTTGCCTATTTCTGCAGGTGCCCGCTGGATTTCCTTCACTCCAATCAATGAAATGAAAATATGCATTTAAGAAACTTGTTCGGGTCTATTCTTTCATATTAGATCATTCATTTGCCTTTACAAGTCTAAAGTCTGCATGTATTTGGTACAGTATACCAGTAATATTGTGAAATATTAAGAATATTATTTCTATTTTGAAATGTTATTTAATTCAGTGATGCAAAGCTGAATTTTCAGCAACGTTACTCCAGTCTTCAGTGACACATGATCTTTCAGAAACATTGCAGCGTGCTAAATTGCTGCTCAAGGAACATTTATTATTATTATATTTTTTCATTATTTATTTTTGGTGGCTAAAATTCCCAAAAGAGCATACTTTATGTCAAATATTAAATCTTTTGTAAAATTTTAAATGACACTTTTGATCAATTTAATGCATCATCGCTGAATAAAAAGATTAATTAAATTAACAATTAAATAAATAATACTTTTAAAATGCAATACATCACGCTTTCCAGAAAACATGACAGCAGCGTCTGTTTTATTTCTGTAGCAAAACCGAACGACTTAGTATCATATTTGAGTAATGTCATGAATTTTTTTATGTAGGTCTGCAAGAGTAAAATGACAACAAAACAGAAACGTGCGGTTATTCAGTAATGAACATACTGTTCGCATTAAACGGTCTTTCCCTTGTCAACAAAACAATTAAAATTCGCTATTATTCGTCCTTCTGCGCATCATTAGCTTTTCCTCATTTCACAAAGGTATTAGACATGTTTCATAATTACACTTTAGCTTCTTCTCTCTCATCGTCTCCCTGTCATTCTTAACTGTTTAATCCGTTTTTAGTCACTTGCGTCTCTTGCGTCCCCGTCGGTGCTGAGTGATGCTTGTACGAGGAGTGGCGGCAGACAGTTCTTTGATGATTCCAGCTAATTATCTCAGGGTGTGCTGGCAGCTAAACCTGCGTGTTTTTCGCGACTCGTGATTTCTAACGCGATTTTTAAAACGGTAATCTCCGAGATCCCCACGTGAATGGTCACCAATGCGTGCCAAAAGGGCCCTGCCAACACGCAAACACACACACACACACACACGCCATAATGAAACGACGAGGTGCTATAGACTTTAAACATGAGGAATGAGAGCCGAGAGCCGGGTCTTCCAGCAGCCCGGAGCACAGATTAAGTCTTTATCTTACAAAGCACACCTACCTCTTCCTCTGACCCAGAATGCCCCTCGGCCAAAACATGAGTGGGAAAGGACAAATCCTGTTGTAAACATTGCTGCTTGCGAGGCCCGAGCACGTACACTACCTGTCAAGCGATTGTTTAATGCTTTCGAAAAAAGGCTGCGTTTATTCGATCGAAATGTAGTGCGGTAAAGGCAGTAATACTGTAAAAATACCGTTTTCTATTTGAATCTATGTCATTTATTTACTCTATTTTTAAATAATAGCGGTTGTGCAGCTTAATATTTAGATAAAGTCTTGGACAAATTAGCAACAATATATACAAATTGCTCATGAGACTGTGTTGGGATCAAATTTTGTATTTTTAATATGCGCCTATGATACAAATACACAATACTGTGAGTTTTTTGTTTTTATTTGGCGTACTATTTATATGCATTTTCTTGAGACCAGGATCAATTTTTATATATGATAAATACATATTTAGGTATGTTTTGGTAGTGTATCACAGTTTACACCGAAATATTAAGCAGCGAGGTCACTGATAATAAGAAGCATTTGCATATTAGAATGATTTCTGAAGGATCGCTGAAGACTGGAGTCGTTCAGCTTCGCATCACAGGAATAAATGACATTTCGAAAATGTATTTCATAGGAAAATAGTCACTTAATAAGTAAATAATAATCAAGTAAATAAAGGCTTGGTGAGCATAAGAGACTGCTTTAAAAAAACATTAATATATATATATATATATATATATATATATATATATATATATATATATATATATATATATATATATATATATTTTTTTTTACTTTTAAACAGTACTGTAGAGAGCCACTGGGAATTTTGAAGCAAACTTCTGATTTTAAAAAGTAGCATACTAAGAAATAGATACAACTATATATATATATATATATATATATATATATATATATATATATATATATATATATATATATATATTATATATATATATATATATATATAATAGAAATTCCAAGAGCAATCTGTTGCCAGTGAAAGACCCACTACTGTGATGTAACACATTTACAAAAGGTGACGTGAGAAGTGGTGTAACGATGGAGCCAAGCGTTCTGAATAAAAAGGAATGCTGTCGCTCCACGTCACTGGACAACGATGGACTTAACAGGACTTTAGCGCGGCCCGGTATTCACACGCACGCTTCCACCCTTACCCAGGAAGGGTTCCCATCTTTTCTGGTCCTCCACACGCACATTCACAAAGACGTACGTGTGCAGGGCAGCAGACGCCAGCCAGTCTGGGCCACGTTCTGGTGTATTGTTATTAACATTCAGTCTCGTGTGTATTAAGGCACGGTGAGGACACATCCCTGCACTATGACTCCAGGGCTCCGCTTTGTTCTTCTCCGTAACACAGGCATAATTACAGCCTTAAAGAGCGTCTACCTTTCCTTCTCACCCTCTCCACTCTATCCCACACCCCAGACCGTAACAACAGGTATTCACAGGGATCTGCTCTGGCTACAACTTTGCTCTCAAGTTCACTTCGCTGCATTGTGCTCACGCATGTGATTCGTGAAATACAGTCAGTTCACCAAAAACCGCTCTTGTTTACCATTCACAGTGCCTGAAAAGTGCTTGGATATTGACGAAACAAACCAAATGTATGAATGTCGTGGCATGAACTAATTCAATCTCAAGCCAAACGGCACGTTTTAGTTGATAATTACGATTATTTGGACGTGAAGATTTTTTTAAATTTTATTTTATTGTGAGTGGATACAAAATGAGCTGATTTCAACTTGCGTTTGTTTTTATATAAATATATGCATTACCATTTGAAGGTTTAAAATATTTGTTATGCTCACTAAAACTGCATATTTGATCAAAAATGCTGAAAAAAATTAGTAATATCGCTACATTTTAGTAATAATCATATATACATTATATATATTTAGTAATAATATTGTTAAAAAAATGATTAGTTTAAAAATATTTCTGTTATAAAATATATGGTCTATACATATATATATATATATATATATATATATATATATATATATATATATATATATATATATATATTGCTAACTTTTGATTGGTAGTGAATTGTCCTTTTTTGTTTTTTATACTTTAAACATTAATAATAAGTATTTTTAGGATGATTTCTGAAGGATCATGTGACACAGAACTGCAGTAATGTTGCTGAAATTTCAGCTTTGAATTGGAGGAATAAATTACGTTTTAAAATATTTTTAATTTAATTTAATTTAGTTTTACTGTTATAATATTGTTATTAAAAACCTGTCAAAAATAGCAATCATTCCAGCCGTTTGACTGGTAGTTTGTAAAACCTTTTACTTGCAACCGAACCGATAAAACGCTTCTTCCAATGAAATTATGATGTTGCATCCTCACTGTAATTTCCAAGAATGCGGTTTAACCATGACAATCATTTGTGGCTGTGTTTTGGTCCATCGGCCTTGGAGACCACGAGCTGCCATGGCTTGGTTCTCAGCCCGCTGTGGTCCCCGACGGCCCCCGGACGAGATGAGAAACACGACCAAAATGAACAAGTGGCACACCAGCAACTTGAGCAACATGTGGAAGTTGCTCCGCTTTAATGATCATACTCTGAGACAGATGCAGAGGGAGGCATCGCTGCAGTCTCTTGCTCGCGATGGCTGGGATTTTCAGGGTGTGATCAAAAATCACACGTACTGCAGGTTTTTCTAGAAAGCTGAGCAATACAGTAATTATGTCAAAACTGGCAGGTTTACAAGACAACGGCAAAGCGGAAAGATTACAGAACGATTTTGCTCATTTGCATCTCTTTTTTTGCTTAATCTGCTTACGCTGGACACGCTCGTTTGGGACAGATGCATATCTTCTTAACTCATTTTGCAGGGTGCATGGTTTTTAGGCAATTTGATCATTTGCTAATGTTACATTAAAGAGTTATTTCTAAAATGTTTGACCTATGAAATTAAGTTGTTTCAGCCGTATTAAATCATATTATATCTTATATCTTACCGTTTAAGGATTCAGGGAATTTTTTTTTTCAGTTTAGAGAGAAATGTACAATTCTCAAATACTTTTTGGATGCTAAATATTAAAATAAATCTGCTAGTTATCACTAAATTGTGATAAACATGTTCTAAATATGTTTGTTGTGGTAGTCAAAGGTTTGTTGTTACAATAACTATATGACTTCTCTTTTCTATTTTTAATTCAAAATGGTATAGGAGATCTTTTAAGAGAAAAAACATGCTAGCGTGTTTGTTTATGCGCGCATGGGTCCAGCAGCAGGACGTGTAACAAGCCTGGTGATAGTTGATATTTCTATTAAGTTGGTGTGCATACGTTTGGCTACGTATCAAATTAAACAGGTTCTGTCATTTAACACCCAATCCGGGCATGAGATTTTAATTTCTTTTTAATTTTTATTAATATTATTATTTTTTTTTTTACACAGGCACATCAGACACCTCATGTTGCCATAATTGGTAATTATCTCACCCCCACGCTTCGTTTAAAACGGGTTAAGATGACATTTACGCCAAAACAAAAACAAAATCAAAACATGTAAAAATAATAATAACACTAATAATATCGTATGAAAGGTATCTTACAAAGAGCATAAAAATATACCGGCGAATCATGCGCGTGAGTTGTTCACTGTTTCCGGTGTGTGTGTGTCCTGTCACGCGCTCAAAGGCTCGTCAAACTCTGACCGGATTACAAAGCGCTTTCATCCTCGCGCAGAAAACACCGGCTCCTCTTTTACCTAATGTTCCAAAAAAATACATCGCGCTAAAAAGCGATTAGGGAGCTCCTTATAACGATTTTATTATTCGTTGTGTTCGTATTTTGCAAACAGTACAGGCTTCTTCGCGGACAGGCCTATCTTAATTGAACTGTAGCGTTTCCGCCTGCAATTATAGTAGCCTTAATCAATATTCGGCTAATTTTGTGGTCTTGGTTATTAAAATTAGATTAAAAACTTGCATGCCGACGTGATCGAAAGCATACGGGAGATCATCTATATTTAGGCCCCGCTATAATTTTTAATAGCTAATAAACCCGATAAAAACGGGTTAGGCTGAGAGGTCACGGGTTTACTTCTTATGGTTAAACGCTTCTTTTTTTAAATACGCTTTTAATAAACTTGTAATATTTGCAGCTGTACGCCAGTTATTTTATAGCAGCAGAATTTCTTTGTGATTTCACGGTCAGACGAACGAAAACCAGCTGCTTGCAGGACTGCTCTTCTTCTGCCAGCTCGCGTGATTTTAAACGCGTTAGAAAAAGCGGCTGATCGATTTTTAATTGAACGAGCGTTACGCATTTGAAATATTTATGCTGTGCCTATTTGTTCAAAAAAAGGTGATTTTTATTTTTCTTGTTTAACTTATATTTAGCGTTAATAAATTATGAATTCTTACGTAAGCAATATTATAAACGTTTTGTTTCCTGTAAAGCACACCCACTTCGAGCTCACTCGCTGTTTGTGCAGGCCTGTATATATTCGCATATTTTAATGCGAATAATCGCTGTGCTTTTATTACCTGTGCATTTAAAGCTACTTTCTCCTGCTGGAACAAACCAAAAAATGCAGCCGATTAACAAACAATATCCCAATCTTTTTTTTTTTTTTTGGTTTGTTTGTTTTGAACGGAGGATTTTTAGAAAGTTTTTTTTTTCTAAGCAATCACTGCCAGCAGCTACAAACTGATTTCAATAAACACGAAGAAAGATCGCGTAATCATTTCAACAAGACATGCCATAATTCAAGGATGCATTAATATATACGTGCGTTAATTTTTTGAATAGACGTTTTGTGTTTGTGGTCGTTAAATTTCACGTTGAATGTCATTTTTACATAATTCATTTATTTATATTATTAATATAATATTTAACGATCAAGCCGTACAGTGAGACGCCATGCTCCTGTCATTTTGTGACAAATGTACTCATTTTTCTAATCTTTCTAATGACTAATAATTGTGAAAAGGCCCAATGTCTTTTTAATTACAGATATTTCGATTAAAAAGAGCAATAACTAGCCCGCACCGCATGCAGGCGACCGGCTGTAAAAGTTGCACCGCGTTGAGAGATTTTTTTTTTTTGCCTGTAAATGTGTCGCAGATCTCTTCGCGGGCGGTTAGCTCCGAATCGTTTACGCAAAGGTCGCGTTAAAATTCGAAGATCGTTATTACGCGACGTGATCGATATCAGAGCTCGGCATAATTCGATAGCAAATGCTCATCAACTTCATTTAGCTCTCCCCGGTGTCGAGTGACACACCAATCAGCGCGCGCTCTCGCGGAGCGCGAGTCAGTCAGAAGCACGCAGGACCGCGAGCCCGAGGTGACTCCGATATTGCGCGGTTTAAAATCGCGTTGGTCTGTGAGATTCGATGCGGTGCGGCTTTTTTTAGGAAATACCTATTCGATCCCTATCTCGCGGCCGTTTCTTTTATCCCTGATTATTTTGGGATGGATCCGGTTCGAGCTCTTTTCGGTGCGCGGTGAACGTTCAATGCAGCACTCGGACCATCATCGGGCTTTATGGACTTGACCGTTAATGATGTCTATGGGTTTCATGTCTGATACGCTGAATAGTCCAGATCCTTCCAAATCGGCGTTTTTAGAGTTCGGCCACGGGCTTGCGAGCAACCAGCAGCATTTATCCGGATTCGCGCACAACCTTTACCCGGTTCATGGATTGCACTCCGGCGGACACCTCCAGCACGACGCTCCCTATCCTTCCAGCGCGTCCCATTACAGCCGGCCGCTGGGATACGCCTACCCCGGGCCGGTGAGCGCTCCCGCTGCGGGCGCCTACGTGCCTTACCAGCCAAACAACCACAGCAGCGCTCTGGCGCACGCGAGGGCCGAGGAGACGAGTGAGTATCTACCTCGCGATTCTGTTTCGGCATTTCTAATCAAGTTGGACGGTGCGCTTTTAATATAGCTGCAGAACGCAATAGTAACGCTTTACGCATGCACGTTTCGTTATTTGATTAATACCTCTCTATTGCTTAATGGCTAATGCGTATTGCATTCGTATCGAAAGGTGATTCAATGCACGCTGCGTTTTAGTAAATTTAGTTTAAGAAATAAGTTGAATAAATTGAACTTTCCATTCGCTTTTAAGCTTAATTAACCTCGTTTTTCCTGGCAGGCCTCGAACTTGATTTAAAAACTTCTTTGGATCGCACATTGTTCACCGGTGGGTTAAAAATACACGCTCGTAAAGATATAGCTGCTGTAATATTTTGTACGCGCTCCAGAGGTCGAGCGCGGGTCAGTTCTGTCACACAGCAAAAGAGCTTTTTAAATATGCTGTTTGCAATAGCCTAATGTTATGGATGTCGTTTTAATTCCTCCGAAATGACGCTGTTATAAATAACACGACTCGTAGCCATCGTTTGCTTTCGGGATCAAGTTTAGGCCTGTAAACCCGACTTTAAAGCGACGTTAATTATGGTTTACTGATCTTAAAAACGATGACCCATTAATGTTCCCCCTAAAACACCTGATAAATCTCCCATTTGTCTGCTGTAAATCAACCAGACACTTACAGCTCTTTAGTGCGTCGTAATTTACGATTTTTCTCGTTTACCCTTAACGTTTATGTGTCATAACGCTGTCGTTTTGTTTCGTCTGCATGCCTGAAGACCACGAAAAGCCAGCGGTCATTGAGAATGGTGAAATTCGCCTTAATGGCAAGGGGAAGAAGATCCGCAAACCGCGAACCATTTACTCCAGCGTTCAGCTGCAGGCGCTGCACCAGCGCTTCCAGCAGACCCAGTACCTCGCGCTGCCCGAGCGCGCGGACCTCGCCGCGAAACTGGGCCTGACGCAGACGCAGGTAAAACCTTCTGTTCGGGACCGGGTTTGTTTGGGGCCTTGTGACGCGGCAGGACGCGGAAAAGGACCACGGGGTCGCGTCGTGTTACGTTATGTACAGTGTGGTCTTTCGAAGGACCTCGTTAGGGTGACGTCGGCGTTACGCCGTTTGTCGGTTGCCCTGCTGACGTAAATAGAACGTTAATGTAACGTTTTTTCAACGCTTTAGTTTCGGGCCCGTTTTACGTTTGTCCGAAGAGCGTTCCAAAGTGACGTTCACTTTGCAAAACGATAATAGAAAAATAAGCCGTTTTAGCATTTTAAGAATTGGGACGTTTTGAATATTTAGAGAATATTCATGAATTCAATTTTCTGTTAGCGGAATGGAACATATTTTGTCTTGGATGAGCACCAACAGCAAAACGGAATTTTTTTAGCACTTTATGTGATTATAAGGTTGTTTCCAAAATATTAAAAACACTCGAGCATAAGTTTAAAGTATTATTATTATTATTATTATTATTATTATTATTAACTGAAAAGTGCTTTAACCCCCTTAACTGTCACCCCCAAGTTTACTCTACTATATCGAATCCAATTATGACAAAATATATATCATTTGAAAGACTCCTAAATAGATATTTTACCACTTTTTTGTTAAAGTAATAGATTCATTTATGACAAGAGCACCCATAAAAATCGACATCACTTCAGAAATCATAAGAAAATATGTAAGTTTAAAAATGTATCTTTCGAAACCCGTTTTAAAATCAGGCATTGCATTACCATGAAAGTGATACATCAAAATGATATTACGAAATGTTTTCATTGAAAATCGTTTCATTGACAGTTTTATCAAAACGAGTGGCGTTTATGAAGAAATATAGCTTTGATATTGTTTGGGAATTATTTGCTCATTAAAAAGCACTCGTACGCTTTGCGTAGTGGAATATGTTCGTAGTTAATAGTTAATGGCGAGCTGTGCTTGTAGTTACTCTGACAGGATGTCTGCGTGAGCTTGAGAGGAACTGTCTTCATGCATCCGTCATTTTGAAGGTCACTGCTGTGATAGAGCTCTAGCGTAACGCCAATTTGGTTCTGTATTCTAATGCGCTAATATTCATGCATTTTTAAGTGAGGCTCGAGTGGCCAAATAGCCGCAAATCTGCCTGAAAGTAATTACGCTGAGGTGAGGCTTTAAGTCAGTATCATACTGGATGAACATTCAGATGAGGCCACGATGAGTCAGTCAGCACCGGTTTCTGAGCATTTATGTGCTTTGTGTCATGTATACGCAAGTAGGCCGATTTGTTTCACTATTGTTGAAGCTAAGTGAGGATTTCGTCTAATCCGACCTCTACTTTCATTTTTCAGTTAGCACGCCGGTTTTGTGTTCTTAGTCTTTAAGGTACGAGAGAATATTTTATCCCGAGAATGATTTACTCTTGATTGCTTAAGCCTTGTGCTAAATAATAGCTATCCAAGCGCTCGCCCGCCTGTGATTGATTTCGCGAAATACGGTCATTTCTGGGCCAGCCGAGGAGACGAATGAGTGCTGATGAGTTTTAGGGCCATTACACCTTTTGTATAGGTTCTCTTAGGGAAGGCTAATTGATTTATATGCCATGTGCCTCTGCTTGTTATGTTGATGTCACGCCCGTTAATGAGTTCCTGTTGGGTGGTGTTACGGACGTTGATTTATTTTTATAAAAATCCCTCTTGTTGACACACACACGAACAGTGAAATATTAAAGCGTGCAAATATGGAAACCAAACGTAAGCCTGGGTGCAGCCATGTTGCCTTCCCATTATTCTTGCACCGTTCGCAGTCTCCTGTATCTACGTTATGCACTTGCCGCCCTTCGTTTGACAGTTGAGTTCTGAGCTTTCCTTCTCGGTATTCCTCAGGAACGCTTCTTGCTGGTTGCAAATGCGAGCCCACCACGAGTGATACGGAACGCGTGCGGTATCGGCGATGGCGATTTGAAGTCGAGAGCATCGCTGGAAGTTTCCATTTGATCCATAAACGTGATTGAAGGCACATAAACAAGTGCCACGCAGAGCACAGGCCTGGAATCCATCACGTCACCGTAAAAGCTGTTTGGCAAAGCCGATCTTTGGGAATACAAAAAAAGAAAATACTTTTTACACGTGTTTATTAAATCTGTTGACAGCCAAACTAATAACATCGCGTAAAAAAAAAAAACCCCAGCGCGTAGATTTTGATTGTCTGAGGTTATGGAAACTCCGTTAGGTGGGCTCTCTGGCTCAGCCCTTCGGTGCGGCTGGTGTTTTTCACGCAGGCGTTCGGCTGGATTCTTCCGAAGGCGCAATTTGGGATCTCGCTCTTCGAGGGGTTTCTAAATCGAGTTCTGGCAAAGGAACCGTAAACTCCCACATCGTTAAGGACGCTTCCCAAACATCGTGTGCGAGGGTATTTGCAGGGAAAGAAATTGATTTAAGGCGGTACGTTACGAATCAACAGGTTTTAAAACCTGAAAGGGGATAAAAAATGTAACTTGATTAGTAACAATACATCGAATGAAGTGTTTAGGCATTATTTAATTCAATATGCATTCATTTTGTTGAGTGGGATTTGGGATATCACTCCGGGAAATGCTGTGAACGTCTGAATATAGATTGGAACATGCATCAGTTGGTATACGCAAGTGATGACAGAATGGAAACCATATCAAGAATTCTGCCATCATTCTCAACCTGTATGAGTTCCTTGGAAACAATATTGGCGAGCAAACAGTTGACAGCAGCCCTTGACTTCCATTGTATTTTTTGTGGTTGCCGACAACTGTTTGGTTACCAACACGTTTCCAAATATCTTGTTTTGTGTCCGGCAGCAGAAAGAAACTAGTACACGCTTGAGGGGGTTTTTTTTGAGTAAAACGTCCCTTGAACTTTCGGTGGGTGGCTTCGGCTTCAATGTGTACCATCTCCACGGTAAATAAATTCCTGATCAAAATCTGCCAAGCGAATTCTCTGGAAGTCATTTCGGTTGAACCAAATCTAAGCATATTTTTACGCCGTGATTGTTGTTGTCAGACACATGCTTCGCTGCCTCCATAAAAATGGCAGAGTGGAACATTTGCTGAGTGAGTGTGTAATGAAACGCAGCGATGTCACTGAGTCCATCTCGACAGAGATCATTAAAGCTGTCTGGCAAGTGTCGATATCGTCATAAAAAAAGGGTGCCGCGAAAATAGACCTCCGATGCTTGGCCTCCATTCTCGTTTTTTAATGTTGGTTTTTTCTCTTCTGTTTGCCGAAGGTGAAAATATGGTTTCAAAACAAGCGCTCCAAGTATAAGAAGATCATGAAGCACGGCTCCAGTGGACCTGAAGGGGAGCTGCTTCACACCACCTCCTCGTCCTCTCCATGCTCTCCGGGTCTCTCTCAGCTCTGGGAGGTCTCTATGGCCAACAAAGTGCCACCCATGCATCCCAGCAGTTATATGAACAATTACGGGCACTGGTATCCCCCGCACCACCAGGATCCTGCGCCCAGACCTCAGATGATGTGATTAAAATCGGAAACGCAGAGCCAGAGAGACTCTAACCCGTGAAGGTTTTTTTTCCTTTACGGTCTTCATATGTGTTTTATTGCTTAGTGTGTTTGAAAGGACTGTGTTTTCCTCCCCCTGACTCCCCCCATATTACACTTCAGTAGCTTTTCGACCTTTTCAGATCTTTTACAATGTGCTTGAAATAAAGGATTTATGAAAGGACGAAAATGTTATGAATGATTTATAGAAATTTTGATATTTATTTTTTTTTACGTAAATTGTAAGGTCCTGGCGCGTTCGCGTGGTGTGTATAGCCTATTTAAAACGATCTTGTTTTACAATAATATTGTTATTAATAAACGCGAGTGAAATAGATCTATAAAGGCCCCTAAATTAGCCTTCTGGAATACATTTTTGAGATTAAACGAAGCTGCCAAAATACGTTATTACGCCAATGTTATGAATTCATCATTAATAAATTAATCCACAGATGTTCACTCAGCGTCCGACTTCTAGACATTTTCGTTTTTGTTTTTTTGGGGGGGGGTTTTTACGTTGTCAAAGTGTGGGAAAACTAGGTTGAGATTTATGAATTATTTATGATCAAGGCACACGGATGTAAGATGATCTGCTTTTCTATTCGACTATATTTTTTTTAGATACAGGCTATAGGCAGGCCTATATATATTTATATATATATAAAAAAAGAAAAAGTAAAGCACGCTATTTGTCGAGTTCTGTTCTTATTTTAATTTAAATATGAATGAAATTGTGACTTGTTATAAATAAATCTAGATTTCTGATGTTACCTACTAAAAATAGCGTTACGTAAAACGCTGCATCCATAAGCGAAAGTACACACACACACACACACACACATCCTTCAAATCAACAGGGTCCGACTTAAATAAATGTCATTTTGAAAATATTTAGAAATGTTGCCAATGTAATCGTTCGCGCGCGCAGCTGCTAGATTAACCAGCGATTGAATTATGAATAACCGACAACAATTACATGCTCAGTGATGCAGAAAGGTTCGATTTTTAAGTCAAATACCCGTAATATCTTATTGAGTCAGAATCATACAAATATATAAATACGCGGCTAGTTATCGAATCTCAAGACGCTTGTAACAAATTAGTAAACATCTGCTTTTGTTCTCCTGCTTTCTTTCTGAAGTAATGATAAAATAATTCAAAGCACTGATTGAGTTGATGTCGTGATGCCACCATGATAAATCACCGCAGTATATAATCAAATGCAGGAGAGAAAACATAATTAAACGTGCATTTCGGCGCTTAAACTGTCTAAATACCGCGAACAAGATGTTTGTGTTGCATACGCATCCCAAATTACGCTGATGCTCATTTAATGCGATTCACCATGATTTATGGCGTGCTTATTCCCGCCGTGGTTATTTACCAGGAGATGTTCGTATGCATGCATTTTGAGGCCAAAAAAAAAAAAACAACAAAAAACGCGACGCGTCTTTTTGTTATTTAGGGTTCTCGCGTAGAAGTTCCATTTTTGGTTCCTCAAAGAGTGAACGGTTTTTAAAAATAGCTATTTTTTAGGCTATGCGAGTCTACATGCGAGCTTTAAGCCTTTTTGCGAAGCGAAAACCCATGGTGTCACAAACGGTCTCAAAATAAAGGGTGCAGATGTTGCTCTGGTAACAAGATGCCACCTGGAGAATGCAGGGTCCACTTGACCTGACTTTGACCCAGCTCACTCAACAGGGTCTTGTCTAAACAGCCTTGTTCAAACAGGCATATTACAAAGCATCTCTGTCGTTTCAAACTCCTCGCATCCAACGCCATCCAGCACAGTGTGGGCCTTTTTCCTTCATTTTAATCGTTCACATTAGATCGCCGAGTGGGTTTTATTATACAGCCTGTCATAAGATAAAATAATGCCTGCCACATGCCACTCTCATGCACGGAACAATAATGACAAAATTCTCCCGAAACCTTTTCGCTGCATGAAACTTTTAATATCATGTGCAATAATGCACGTTTATGAGCCTCCACGACATTTGTGGGAGATTTACTGCGATGACTCCGCGGTCCCACGATCCTTTTTTTTCTTACTCGTTTAGTCTAGCGCAAAGTCACTTACCTGTTCTCCCTCGACAGCCGCCAAACCACGCTTAAAAATCCACCACGCTTCTGTAAACAGAAAGCACCTCTCTGCGCTTTAAAAGTACGGAATGATTTTAACACGCACCTCTTTATATACTCCCATCCCAGAGTTTGATTTGTGGAGTTCACGCCGCTCCGTTGAGATGACAGTCATGGGAAGAGAAGACAAGTGTTTTTCGAATGAAGTGGCGAACCCTCGCAAGGGAAATTATGGGCAATTTTACATCTCGAGATTAGAATAATGGGTGCTCAAGTCGGACGAGCGGAGAAAAGGGGCTTTCAAACAGGGCAATTACGTGGGAAGCTGATTTGGGAGAGCGCTAAAGGGTGATGGGTCGGGTTGATAGCGGTTCGAAGAGATTTCCAGCGCTTTGAGGCGCCTAAATGTGGCGCATCGGCGTTTTGCGGAAGCGAATCTTCGGCCTGGAGGAGAGTTGACGAGGACGGGTTCCCGGGTTTGGGGGGTGAAAGAGAGTTCAGTGGTTCACAGCTGTCAAGAAAACCTCTCTCATTTGATCTTATTTACATTTGGAGCAGAACGATGCTGCTGAGTGAAGCCCGCGGACCCGGGCTTTGAGCGGGTGTCAGGCAGCTGCCCTCCGTCTTTACATGGCAACACATGCATGTCCCAACCGCAGTTGACCTCCTGTTCAACCACCCCTGAGGCCTCCGGTGCCATTTTTTGGATACGGTTTCTCGTCAAACACGTAAAGATTGGCCCTGCCTATCTCTATTTAGGTGTTGCGGCGCACTGAATCTTAGTATCGTGTTCGAGTTCAACAGTTCAGGCGCGGACGGAGCACACGGGGGCCGAGGTGACCATGTCGGCCCACACACCCAGCTTGGCTACGGGTCTCTCTGAGTGAGCGATGCATCCCAAGACGACGCCACCTAGATCATAGCCAGTAATTGAAGGCCACACACCACGAACGAGCCCAACGGAAAACAGATACGTTACATATGGCCCAACTACAACTGCAAATATTGCATCAAACAGATAGCAGCCGTTTCTTTATGGACCCTATGGCATAACTACCTCAGATGAAAGTGGTAAACACATTAGAGGGGATAAAATGTCTTAGGGTTTGAGCTATGGCCATTGTACACAGATGACGGGATTATCATGTTTTAAGGAGAACTAAGTGGCCTGACAGGTTTTAGGTGTGAATATGACTCTTTCTTCTCTATTGGAGGTAGGAAAGTAACTCAATCGCATGCAACGGCGAGGCGGGTATTATAAGATCTTCGTGACTAATTCCACAGCTATGAAATGCCCAGAAATGACTCGCAGTTGACCAAGCAACCATCTCAGCCATCTCCATTCATCATGCCATTAATCTAACTACGGCGGCAGCTCACGTTTTTGGTTTTTTCTTCTTTTCATCCCTGTCAGCATCAGCACCCACATCCACCTACGCTTTGGATATCGCAACGGTATTTTTGGATGCAAGATTTACAGAGCCGGTCACGCAGATGGACTCTTGTTACTAAACGGTTGCCGCTAAACAGAATGGAGTTTCCCGTGTCGAACATCTCTAAATATATATCAAAAAGCACTTTATTTCCTTAAAACTCCAAATGGGGGTTTCGAAGAATGGTTTAGTGAAGTCCTGAACATTTAAAAAAAGCCCTTTTCCACTATAGAGAACCCTTTGTGGAATGGAAAAGTTAAAGGTTCTATACGCGGACCCATCGATGCCAGCAAACAACCTTTATTTTTAAGATAAAATCTGTCTTCTCCCAATATTTTGTCCTTGAGGTCCCATGCGAGTTCCCACAAATTACCCATCTCCATTTTCCCATCCCCAAGAGAACGGTGGAACGCATTGCTATTTTAACATCACAGCCTACTTTATAAAATAAAAGTACATTTTAATAACCAACCAATGCACGTAAAACCAAACGAGAAGTCTTAAAAACAAACATTGTAAATACTGCATTCAAAATAAAAGTACAGGCCCTTTTGAGTATATGAACGTTGTTCTAGATAATATTTCAGTCTTTTATGTTGGATCGCGGTTTAGTCACAGTCTGCATAAATGCATTAGAGGTTATTCCGCGTATGATTTCTGCATGAAACCGGATTATTTATGGTTTCTGTGGTTCAAATTATGGTTTTGCGCCCATTCCGCGTAAAACCAAAGGGCACGTCGCACGACCTACTTGGATGAAGTCTGTTTTCTGTTTATCACAGTCGTGATGCAAGACGTTTTATATTTCTCGTTTTCTTTCATCGTGCATTTAGGAGACCGTCCCTTTTTTCTGTTAAGTGGCTACTCGGTTAATTAGTTAAACTACCTAAGCACAAGGTGTTCAGGCAACACCTAACAATTACGGTTCGTCTGAAGGTTTGATATGCACGGTGTCTGTTTTTGATTATATTTAATTGACGGTTTTGGTTACAAACACAAAAAAAAAAAAAAAAAAAAACAGACAGTAAACAAACTGCCTGAAACATTAAAAGCACAACATAAGAGTAATGAATCATCTTTACGGAACGCTACGTGCGATTAATTAGTCCACGCTTAAAAATACAGGCATTTATAATTATTATAATCTCTGATTTTAATCGGTGTAAGACTTTGCACTAAAATATCTTCAAAACATCACCTATCATTTTTACACTATGCAACGGTTAACAGATCATTAACGTACACTAAAATAATTATAAAATAAAATAAAACCAATTATTAGTTTTCAAGTCTTTGCGTTGCTATAAATGATTGCCCAATTTTTATCGTTTTACTCGTATTGTTCCTTCTCATTTTTGGCCTTTGTAATAAATCCTCGCGAGGGATAATATAATTTTTTCGCACCTAATTTCTGCGTAATGCTTTGGCACCGGCTGAACGATTTCTAGCCAACTTCATTGAATAAGCGCCGACAACACATGTTTTCAGTAGGACCTGCAGGAAATAAATTCTTCCGGAAAACATCTGACGCTGGTAAACTCAAGACCACCGGAAGACGCACCTGATATACCTCGCGTTCTAATTAAAGTTGCCGTCTAAGCGTAAAATAAACCAAACACGCAACGGTATCGATATGGACGCGTACCGTCGCTTCCTTTGGCACGTGAGCGTTCGTATAAAAGTCGAGCAAAAAAAAAAAAAATAAGCTGCCCAGAATTCGGATGCTCGCTAGCATTTAAAATGCCTTAGCCTTTATCTCTAGGCTGTCTGATACACATTCATGCGGATATTCCACATACATAATTAGAAAGCCATTACTCGCGGTCTTAAAAAACGATAACGCGTGTTGGTTTGAAAAAGAAACCAAAACCGCGGGGAAGGCGGAATCTGGGCGGGAAACGCCGCTTTGAAATACCGCCGCTCTGTAATTTGCATATACCTGTAGGAACCTCTTGGGGTTTTTCTTCGCCTTTGTTTTCCCTGTCGATTCTTGTTGTGACCGACTATCCCTAAAGCTCAAGGCTTTATTTCAGTAGCCACCCCCTCCTTCGCTGTAGTCTATCTTGTTATCTGCCAACAGAATACTAATAAAATCCAGCGACTCCAACATGTCTGCTCGCCTGTCGCCTCCTACAGCCTCTTTGCACGCATGCAAACACATCACGGAATAACATCTGTCCGACTTAACCCTTTCCAGAGAGACCAAACAGCTCGATTTGTAAATCTGTTCAAGCGGAATCCTGCCATTTGTAAAAAAAAAAAAAAATTATAATAATAATAAAAAACTACAAAACGTGGGCCGTTACGGCAAGCGAACAGAGCAAACGGCGAAACATTTTCAATTCGCATTTATTCATGTTTGACAGAACAACAATAAAGCTACTTACAGGAATATAAAACGGTCCGAGCACCAGCGTGCAGTCTCTGTCTTTCCAAGTAACACGAATTTAGTGGTTCTGCTTTTATTTAAACACATATGTACAGCTTTCGACATTTTGTACAAGTCTACATATAACTTATGTCCTGAGTCTCTGACGCGCGCCAAAACCAGCCCACATTGTGGGTGGCGAGGCTGATAACGACACAGTTTGGGGTTCAATCGTACTTTAAAGCATTTTTAATATTCACCTGTCAATGAACAAAACGTGACAACAAAGGAAGTCGTTAAAACGCAATAATTTAAAACCACTCTAAACTTCCTTGACATTGTTTAACCTACACCCGTGTGCATATGAAATAGGTCTGAGTAGCCGGGACACATTGAAACATTGATATTATTAATATTACACTACTGATATTTCAACACAAAGCATTCATATCGACATATATGGTATAAACAGTCCACAAAATGCCAACACAGGTGCGCTGTTCCACTCCAGATACTCACGGAGCATCTCTCAGCTTATTAATGTAGAGTTTTTTTCCAAAAAGTCTTTTCCCTCTTATATTAAACTCTTCTGTCAGTGTCTGTTAATACACGGCCCCCACGCTCTGCGGTGGTCCTGGGTGGTGCACTGGATGCTGTAAATGTGATCCCTGCTGGTACCAGTGATTGCTGTAATCTTCCATGTAGGGGGGTGTGGAACTGAGGGGTGGCTGGGGGATCTGCCCCCGGTTGACCTGGCTGGAGTGCGCGTTATTGTCCCAGACAGCCGGGGATGGGGGCGAGTTGCAGGCCATGGAGTCGCTGGCGTTCGGGCTGTGCTCCAGCGGAACCTCGCCGTTCTTGTAAAGTTTCTTGAACTTGGATCTCCGGTTCTGGAACCAGATTTTAACCTGTTCGGGAAAAAGAAAAAAAAACGGTTTCTTTAGGACGCTGCAAACGACATGCGATCAAATTAAGCACTTGGATTTAATTGCTGGATTGCATTTTGAAAAATAAAACTGAAGCGGTGTTAAAGGGAGAAATATCTATGCTTTGTAGTGGTTACAAAAAGACTTTCGCAAATAAACTAAATATTGAGAGATCTTGGAACATACAGATTATTATTATTATTCATATGTGCAAATAATAACATGGCCTAATAGAACATTTACAGTGAACAGACGTCCACGATGTAATCGTTTTAACAATATTTTTTTATTTACCATTTATTATGTATGTAACGCAATTATATTTGTACGGAACGCTAATAAATGACAAACACTTGTCACAGTGTTTAAAAGTTCTTATATGCGACTTTTGCCTTGACAGACCACGCTGCGGAACTGCTTTTAAGCTATTTCTATATAATGAACAGAATTTAAAAATCCTTAACAAACAAAAGTTATGTTTTGATTTAAACCATTTATGGAGAAAACGGAGATGAAATTAGGCCTATTCTTAAACGAATAAGCTGTTATTAGAACGTAATGGTAACTTCTTTTCTTTCTTTTTTTCTTTTTTTACGATGCGCGTATTGTTTATATAAATATGTCGATTTGTAATATAACACTTTCCACGGCCGTATCTTTTAACCGATTGTATTTTCGTCGTAAGCGCTACAAATAAATAGCAGTTATTAATTTATTAATGACTGCGGTAAAACTGTGAGCAATAACATTTCAACACATCTGACGTGAACAAATTTTTTTATGACCCGATAAGCTCGCTACACTCATCCTTATCTCAGTGTGCTCGGCGTCAGCGATAGAGGTTTGAGAAATAACTCTAACTGTAAACTCAACGTCGAGCGGCAGTCCAGCAATTAATGATGTTGACAGAATCGCAAAACGCGTTCGAGCTCGAGTGTTACCTGTGTCTGCGTGAGCCCCAGCTGTGCCGCGAGCTCGGCTCTCTCCGGGAGCGCGAGGTACTGCGCCTTCTGGAAGCGGCGCTGGAGCGCGGCGAGCTGGTAACTCGAGTAAATGGTGCGCGGTTTGCGGATTTTCTTGGGTTTTCCGTTTACCATCCGAACCTCGGTCTCTGGTTCCTCTTTGACTGCAAATGATAACATTATTAGATGGATAAGTTCGGTATAGGATCCAAAAGCAAAACGAAAACCTGGTTTCATTTTGAAGCAAATGTAAAAAAAAAAAAAAATTAAATGATACAAGCGACATTCTACGGGTATAAAAATGTATTCCAGCGGTAATATAAAGTATCAAAGAAACGCCAACTTGAGAAATAAAAAAGCTGTAGTTAAAGCATCTTTATGTTTGTTATAAAGTCTGTATGGTGAAATCCGCAGGCCTACTTCGACGATATAACAGTGACATCTAGCCTAGACTAAGCAGCGAGTAATAATGATTAATCGCGTTACAGATGCAATAAAAATGTCATAATTGTTTTACAGCGACCGCAAGTCTCTCGCGATAAAGTAGAGGCAACTTTCCACCCCGCTTAATATATTTAGCCTGGGCTACGGCGATCCTTTAAATAAACGCGTTTGTGGGAAAATAATCAAAACAATTTAAGAGCGCTAAATCGTTTCGGTTTTTATTATTATTATTAATATATCATATAAAAGCGAATTTAGGATTCTCAGGAATCGAGCGGCCCAGAACAATTATAGACAACCGCCTCTTTCATTTTCTACTTTAAAAAGATATATTTATTTAAACAAAATACGTATAATATGTATATTTCGAGACCTCACCTGCGCTTTGCGGCGGCGTCTGCAGGTCTCTGTTGTAATGTCCGTATTGTCTGTAAGTATTGTAAGGATACTCGGTCTTGGCGGGGTAAGGTCCGGCGGATGCCCCCATCCCAGACAGATTAAACTGATGATATGAATTCATCTGCTGAGGGTATGGAGGACTCTGGTAGTATTCGTGATGGCTGCTGTAATAACCCATGTCTGTAGCCGACGACTCTGGAAGAGTCGGAGAGTCCTTAGAAGTCGGGTGGCAACTCATAGAGCCTGAAAGATCGGTCGAAATACCGGGTATCTTCCTGTCGTACGTCGGTCCACTCATCCTTTAGAGGTGAACAAAAACAACAACGATCGTCCACTTTATTTCCAAGGCGGACTCGAACAAAACATGCGGACGCTGTCTGTAGAAAATCCTCGACGGGCTGCTTTCTCTGACTCCCTCGGTTGAAGCTCTGAAGGTAATGGCAGAGATCTGGTATGAGAAACTCTGAATTATAGGGCGCATGGGTGGACGCTCGGCTCCTATTGGCTGGTCGCTTCTGCGTTTTTTTCGACAGCCCCGAGGGCGACGCGAAGACGGTTCTCCGCCTCGATCGCGCCTTAACGTCTCCAAACTTCAGCATTCGGGGATTTCGGCTGTTATAGCGATAATGAAGACGCGAAACGCCGCGGACGCTTTAACAGAGCTGAAAAGCATCCGTGCGAGTTAGTATTGCGACGGAATTGCATTAAAAAATATATATATATATCAATATCGCGGAGCTATAAATATATTTTATGGGTTGCATTCTAATAAATAGAAATTGTATGTTAAATTACATCGCCTTAATATAAACGAATCAACGCTAGGTTGCATTTCACACAGTCGTAGCTATGAATGAAATATGAGTGTATGACACATTAAGGTTAAAATTATAAACATTGCATGATAGCACGATTGCATGACACAGACTGCTTTGCAGACCCAAGAAACCAACGCACTTGGCAATGCAGCGAGGTTTAAACCACTAACTTGAGAAGGAACCAAAGCCGCTTCAAAGAAGCGTTTAATAATTTTGCAACGGGCCTAAACAATCGTGCGCGTGGAAGGCCAGGCGCGGGTAAATTATAATCGATTCGCGCGGTTCGAAGACGACTGGAGACATTCCGATCCCATCAGCTCGCTCTTTTCTGATTCAGAGCGCGTTCGGTGAAAGAGACCGGAGGAGTTTATCTGCCCCGCCGATCACCCCCGCGGCTCTCGCTTGTGTGCCCTCTTTATTAGGGCAAGGCGTGGTAGCACAAGCAGCCCGCGTCTTAACCTCCAGCGCTCAAATAAGCTTTATCAGCCGCTGGACTGTGAGGACGAGCAGACCTGTTCGCTTCTGCTCGTCACGTCTTGTAGGTAGAATATGCAAATGCCGCGCACCTCGGAGGCGCAGGCTGACGGTAAACGCGCTCCTCTCCGCGCGCGCGCTTCAGCCGCGAGACATCGGTTCGTCGCATACCTGGTGTGCAAGGTCGTGGCATGTAGTCAAATTCCATAAAGTCTTTCGAGAGACGTGCAAACCGTTCTTGAGATCTGGGACGTTCTGTCCGACGTCAGCGTCAGTTTTATTCAAATTAAATGAAATTAAATGCATTTTTTTATTTAGTCAGTAAAGCATATAATCGGTTTTATTTTATTTATGTTTTAAATACTTTTTTTTTTATTTGAAATGGGTAGCCTTTGCATACAGTCTCATTTAACGGTGAAATATAAATGTATTAGATACATAATATGACATTAATATTGTTTTGTAGCAGCAGTGTTGTAATTTTTGGTGTGATGCTGCCTCCTTGTGGTTCATTACTGTTCCAGATGGTAATTAATTCTATATTTCACATTAAATAACGTCTGTATTATTTTAAGAAAGATCCAATTTAAGGCCTTTACTTTATTGGGCTGGTGAGTCCTAATTTTAAAATCAACAATTCATATTTGAATTTCTTATGTTTAATATACATTTATTATTTTATTAGCCTATTTTTTATTTATTGTTCTTTGTTAAGACTTATCTTTATTAATAGTTAATGATACATTGAAATCTAGTTTAAAATCTAATCGATTTATTTTATCAATTCTACCTCAATACACAGTAAAAAAAAAAAATCAGGGTTATCACAGAAAAACAAAAATAATAATATTTGGATAGTATTAATAATAAATATATATATATATATATATATATATATATATATATATATATATATATATATATATATAATGCTTTTAGTTTTACTGTATATATTATAAATGTTAAGGAAATGATAAAAATACATGGTAAATTTATGCATACAACAATTAATAAAAATGACAAAAATGCACAACAAAATTACTAAAACTAAAATTAAAATGAATATGGATAATACAAAAATAAAAATGATGCAATGATAATACAGTAAAAAGTTCCTTTTACACGAAAATACTATTTATTTATTTTTTGCATGGCAAAATGTCTTGTTTAATGTAATGTACATCTATCATTACTCAGTAAACAGTTTTTTGAATTACAGTTGTTCAAATCAAATTGTTTTCATTTAAACTGGGTCTCAAGGGCGTTTTTGACCCCTGATGTGTAGATCCTGGTGATGCCGGTGTCCTGCAGAGTTTTGCTCCAACCCTAAAACGCCTCTGAAGCAGCTTATCAAGGTCTTAGGTATGTTTGAAACTTCCAGGCAGGGTGTGATGAGGACAGTTAGAGATAAGCTCTGCAGGACAGCAGGACAAGCCTGGTTTAATGACGCCTGATGTAGATGTAGAAAATGTGATGAAACGCTCTAAATCAGCAGGTGGCGCCAGGAACACAGTTTCTCTGTAATCTCACCTGGAATGAGTTTCCCAAAAACTTCTAACTGATTTGAACTCCACTGGTTTCAGCGGGTCTGCGACGTACTTAAGGTTGCGATGTCTATTGTAAGCATTGTTCAGTTTAAATTCAGTATCAATACATTTGTGCTTTACTTAATAAAGAAAATTTTATATAGAGCAAAAAAATAAATAAAATAAAATAAATATATTTCATTTTATTTTATACAAATATTAATATAAAAATATATATATATATATATATATATATATATATATATATATATATATATATATATATATATATATATATATATATATTTTTTTTTTTTTTTTTTTTTTTTTTTTTTTAGCTCAGTACATTAATACAAAATGGTTGTTTCTGTTGTTTGACATTTGTTCCACTACATGTAAGACCATGTATTTCAAAGGTTCATTGTGGCTGTTCAGAGGAAACTGTAGTGAATACCACACGCACGCAAACACACGCACGCACGCACGCACGCGCACGCAAACACACACACACGCGCGCCTGGAAGACTAGATTAAAGATGCATTGTTCGCACTTTCTCCTTCTCAGGAAGTCCGCGCTGGACGTTTCTCTGATAGATCCCGAGTTATGACAGTCAGCGTGTTAAAAACGACACAGACTCCTTTGAAAGTCCTTGCAGACCTTCTTTGTTTGATGCTGGAAGTGTTCAAACCTCTCATTTGTGGTCCGGCCGAAAGGATTTGAAGTTCTGCAATTACAGGATGAGTGTACAGTTCCACTGGTCAGCCAGCTTTAGCGCAGTCTTTTGTTGTGACGATTACAAACGCTTCAGTCTTTCCTCAAAGCGCGTAATTTCCATTAAGTCCGCCGGAAAATGCGCGCAGCTGCGGCTTAACGCGCCGCCTTTGGCGGTTAATAGGTGTAAAATCGCCGATGAATTAAGCAGTGATATTCAGATGAAAAAACTGTAACGCTGTCTGGGTGTTTTAGAAATACAAAACTTCCTCCAAAGCACATAATGCATGCATGAAATGTATTAGATTGCAATAACAATACGTCTCACTTAGGCTAATGTTTTCTGCATTTCTATATGTTTATGCATGGCTTTTCGAAATTTCCCTGTATAATACGTTAAAAGGTGTGTGAAAAGTAGAGGCGCGCGTACTCGTTCTTCCTTACGTCAAGCGCGCGCGCGCACACGCACGAAGGGAGGATGAGAGGAAGTTTGGAATTTCATTAAGTTCACAAAGGTGGGCAACAATAGCCCTCCCACTTGTGTTTCTCTCTCCTCTTTGCACTCTGGGATAATGAAGTGTTCTCTACACAGACTGCATGTCTTACGATGAAGGAATCTTTCAGTCTTAAAAGCTATCTCTGAGAAATGTACACAACGTACAATATCTTTTACTCGAATCAGTCCAGTAGGAAACGACCTATATGGGTCAAAGGCTTTAAGATGTAGTCCGCATCAAATGAAATTCATAAACGTTCAGTTAAAGTAAAAATTCAAACAACATGCTTATTCTTACTTGTACATATTAAGAGAATAAGAAGCATAGTAAATGTCATTGTGTTTTAAATGAGTAGAATCTTACAAATAAAACATAGAATAGTGGCAAAAAAATCTGGATGACCACTAAACTAATTATAACTCAATTAGTATTTAGTGTGGAAGTAATTGGTCTTTTAATGTGTCATAAATGTTTGATATTTATTTTTTACTCAGAAAAGCAAAACAAAATTGCAATTAATTAAATGTTAACTTTTTTTATTTTAATTATAAATATAATTTAATTAATTTTTCTTCATATATATATATATATATATATATATATATATATATATGTGTGTGTGTGTATATATATATAATATATATGTATATATATAATATATATATATATATATGTATATATATATATATATATATATATATATATATATATATATATATATATATATATATATATATATATATGTATAATGTACAAAAGATATACTATGGCCTATTTATTTTAAATATATATTCAAAATAGATTGGACGGTTTTTCACAAAAAATTATTACATGTTCCATTTGTTAAATTACTGTTAGTAGATATTTAATAACTCAAACTATATACAGTACACACACACACACACACACACAAGATTCTTATATAAGAATATATAAGATATATATATAAGAATCTCTATTGAAGGGACAAACTGTTCTTCAGAAGAGTGCGGGAGCCCAATTTTTTTGTGTTTGACATGCTTCCAAATATAAATAATATCAGTATGTTTTCTGTTTCCTTTCACTGACATCTTTGTTTCATGCTGTAAGGTAGAGTAGTCCCAGCATGTTTTAGGGCTGCTTTGGGAGTCGGCGTCGGGGTTATGAGCTCAGTGCATGGGGTGTTAAAGGAAAAGCCCCCAGTAATTCACCCCCAGAGGACCACAGCTGTCAAAGGAGTCAGTTAGCAAATGACTGCCAGCTGCGGCTCTGGATGCTGTGAATGAAGACTTTGCTTGATGACGCAAAAATTGCTTCCAACTTTCTATCCTAACCCTCATTTTTTACCCACAAGCACGTTTATGTGTAGAAAAACATGTAGCGTTTACCATCCGTTTACAGTGAGCTAATGATTTCTGGGGATATTTCCGCATCTCGTGCGCTAACCTTTACCCCTTCAGAAATACAGCTGACCTCTGACCTTTAGTCTCACATCCTCTCCACCGGTTCACAGCAGGTGCAACTCTACTTCTGCAACAATAAATCACTCCGCTAGAGTATACATTCACTTTAAGATCATACACTTTTTCATAAAATATCGTTTTTAACTTCTAATTTCTGGTTCTAAGACATCATTTAGAAACACCGTAGAAAGAATGTGCTTCCGTGGTTGCGCTTGTTTGTTTAATGTAATAGCTAAGAAAAATATTTTAATAGAAAATGTACTTTGATTTGGAGAAATTTGGCATTCCATCTGCAGTGAATGGGTGCCGTCAGAATGAAAGACCAAACAGCTGATAAAAACCACATCGCTCCTGATTCCTGACCATCTTGTGAAGGGAAAAACTGCATGATTGGAGTGAAAAAAAAAATGCATCAAGACATTTGTAAATTCAAACTGTCCTCTGTGATATTGCTTTCTCCAAATGGTCTCATCTGACTCAGGAGAGAAATATGCACAGATCAGCACTGTTTTTAAAAAACGTTTGTAACTTTTGTGACGGAGTTACAGACAATACTATACAGTGAAAGCAGCTATATATCATATCAAATAATAAAAAGAGAATTCTTAAAGCTCATATTAAGATCTCAAGAGTATTTCATATAAAAAATATAAAATCTGAGCAGAGTTTGGGTGACTAATGTGAGATAGAAAATATATCAGATATAAAATATGTGATATTCCTTTTCCTTTCTTGTTCTTTTTTTTGGCTTTAATAACTACAGAAGCTACGAATGCCACTGCCCACACGCTCTCAAAATTTTATTTAAAGATATCTGATATGCATCCAATCTGAAAGCCTATTTATTAATAAAATATCGCATTTCCTCTCCTCAGCAAGAATAGGATCTGTTGTGTTTTCTCTGAAGCTGTTGCATTCTCTGGTTTTCTAGCTGGTGTCTGAAGGAATGAGCAGCTGGTTTCTCTGGGCGACAGGAGAGGGCTTCGCAGGAATGTGTTCATTTCGACTTATTTTAAACTGCTGGACAAAACAGCTGTGGTGGGAGTGAAGGGGGTCCCTCTTCTCTTAATGAACTCCATCGTTGCACTCAGTCTCTTGTCATTCTTCGGCGCCTCTCGAGCCTCTCAGCGGCTACCACGGTGGCATTTCGCGCAGCAGGCGCTAGATTGAAAATGCGTTTTTAAAAAATGAATTAATTGCCAAAACAAATGTGAACATGACTCGAACGATGTGAGAGATACGTTCTGATAGCTCAACAGAAGTTCCAATGGCAATCAGTAAATAAAATAAAATAAAATAAAATAAAATAAAATAAAATAAAATAAAATGTAATTTAATTTAATTTAATTTAATTTAATTTAATTTAATTTAATTTAATTTATAAAAAGTGCCAGAAATATTAATGCATTTTTGAATGTTAATAATAATATTAATAATAATAGTAGTAGTAAATTAATTAACTTATTGATTAATTAACAAATGAATGTGAATATTTGGTAAAGATTAATATTAATGTTAATAATAACAACAACAACAATAATAATAAGTATTATTATAGCCAATATGTTAGTAATGGGCATGCTAGTTAATAGTGAAAGAAAAATCACTAAACTAGCGATTTTTCCTTTTTTTTTGAGCACATTTAGATATTTATAGACATATAATTTGCGCTGAAGGGGAAGTATTACATATAGTCTAAAGAACTGTGTGTTTCCTACTAAAGATAAAAAAGTGTGTTCTGTCGTCCCAGACCACTCGGTTAAGTTTGCTTTAGTGCCTGGCTTTGGCCCGTCCTCCAGTGTTAATGAACGGAAATAATGATCTGAATGAGGGATTCAATTGAGTGTGAAACATGCAGGATTGTGGAGCACTGTTCTTTCCGTTCAGAGGAAACAAAGGCCCGTTCTAATACTCGGCTCTTTCCTCCCTCCTTTGTTAAACGCACCTCAAAATCCTCGGGATTTGTCAAACCTTAAATCTGCTTTTGAATGTGCAATCGCTCCGTTTCGAAACGTGCCACAGATGTTCTTTAAACTCCCGCCTATAGCGTTTTCTTTAGCACAAACAAGCAGAAGTGTAAACTTTCTACTCCATCCACGACGCGCTGCAGTGAACATTTAAGAAACGCATATAGCGTACATCATATAACCCAGTAGTGCATGCATGGATCACCTGTAGCACATCTACACAGGTGGAGCTGGGGAAGGTGGAGGGCTTCTGAAGCGAGCGCTAGTCATTTGAATGTTGAAGAGCAACAGCTGCGTAATAATGACCTCCTGTCCTCCTGACTCCATCTAGAGAGTTTCACGACAGAACTTTACATTTGAGATGTACAGTAGCTTTCCCATGTAAAGGATAAATAACATACTGCTGTAGATCGGCATCTTTGGTTCATTTGAGGATCAGTCAGGGAAGAATAAATAGTTTTTACCACATAATTACATTTTTTTTCTCCAAACTGTAAGATGTAAACACTATAAAAGCCTATAAATTCAGAAATATTATATTTTTATTATATTTATTATATTATTTATATTTTGAGTTGTTGCTTCTCACGATTCAGATTTTTAATCTAATAAAACGTCTGTTTATTTAAATGTTTGTGCCACTTAAAAGGTCATTCAAACTTTTTTCTTCACAAACAACTACAATTTTGACAGCGTTCCTCAATGGCTTTTGCCATTAAACAGTCCCAAGCACATAAAATGTAAACCTACATTTAATAAATGAAAACAATATGCACACAGAATATCAACCGTGCTAAACTAGAAACTCGAAAAAAGCGTTCTTATGAATCTGAGACTGCGAGGATACCAACAATAAATCTCTTTGGGGTTTTTTTTTTTATATGAAGGTCAGACAAAGTCAGCTCAGTTGGCTTTGTTATCAACATAACATGAGATAAAGTAGATCAAGGTTATATTATTTTGCCCCGGTGCAAAAAAGTGGTAACCTGATTGCCGTTTCTGATAAGTAGACCCATAAGATGTTTTTTTTTTTTGCTTGTTTGAAAGAATATATTTATGCTGATTCAGTGTATTATAAACTTGAGTTAAGTCTTGAATTTAGATTGAATCATATAAATTCAATAATGATATATATATTATAAATAATGATACATTTGAAAAGTTTTGCACATGGCTAAAATAAATAGAATAAGTCGATCCTAAACGGTAATGGCTATAACTCATTGTGAATGTGCTGAAAAAAATCATTTCGCTTCTTTGAGGCTTTAGCAGATTAGATCAAAGTACGCATGAGATCATGTCTTTCGCAGCGCCTGCATTCCTCTCTGAGGGAAGACCCTGATTGCGCGGAGAGATGGGGGTTGAGTGGTGAATGTAAAGAAAGTGATTTTCTCACACGGTTCTTACAGCATGTATCACGTAACGAGCCCCTATTGTCCAGTATCTGATATGTTAAACACATGTAGCGCACACCCAGTGCTGAGAGCCGGTGGGAAACGAAAATGATCAAAGTGCATCCTGAGATGTGACTACGGTTAACGTGATTTATGATATTTATGAGTCTATATGGGCACATGTATTCATGCAATGGGGCTGTATTTGCATGGCATTAATTCAAACTAAATTACAATTTATTTCAGGGTAAACACACACACACACACATACAGTGCAGACACACAAAAGCACAGAAACCTTTTGGTTATATAGCTCACAATTGTAAAGTTAGATGGTTTTTCTCAATGTGGATATAGCGATGTAATATGTTCTTGAAGCAGATAAACTTACAATTTCACTATTAGTAAATATGCATAGACTTCACATAGAATTCACATAGAATTCACATAGAATGATAATTAAGGTACACATATACACCCACAAATAAATACACACACACACACACACACTGCCAGTGAAGTTTGGCATAAGTCATTTTTCATTTTTTGAATCATTTTTTTTTTTTTTATCTCTTATGCTTACAAAGGCAGCATTTATTTTGGACAATGTTTCCAACACTGATTCAGAACAAATCAGCACATTGCTATACATTAAAATATTCTATTTGGTCAAAGAGGAACTTTTGATTGCCTTAAAAACCTTCTGATGAAGACAGTTTTCCAAACGGAGTATTATCTTCCCCACGCAGATCCCTGAAAGCCTCTAAGCTTTAAAAACACTGCTGACATTTTTGCGGTCTGTATTTTGCCATTGCTCCACTGCCTTTTTTGTTCCCAAATAAATGCATGAATTAAACCGGAAGATATGGATTAGACGTGTCAGAACAAGAGCTGTGCCGTCAACAAAACCTTGTGCGCTCATAATAAATGATGCTCGTGCACGTGGATTAATTGAGAGGTATCAGATTCTCAGTTCCTGTAAAGCTGCTGTAAAGGACTGTTTGACTGGCAGACCCGTATAAGACCGAATGAATATTCAGGAAGCCATCATTTTTTTGGAACTGAAAATGTAAAAATAAACAAGTAAATAAATAACCATTGAACTGAAATGATAAAAATGTAAAACCTCCGCTAAGTCTTTCATTTTGAAAATGCAAGTTAAAACCAAAATAATAACAATACTAATAATCAAAGAACAAGCGTCATCTGTAAACTATTTAACGTATTAAATACTTATTTAATGTGTCAATGTACAATTTATGAGGTAATATTTTTGAGCTTAAATTGAGGACATCAAAAGTAAAAATTGATCTTTTAATTGAGAGCAACCGCAACGTTTAATTTTTTTTTTTTTTAAGTTGTTGTTTATAATATTTCTACACTGCCTACATGCATTTTCTCATAAGAAAATAAGAGTAGCGTTCAGTAAAAAGTCTTTGTCTTTAATTCATTGTACTTACTAGATTCGAAACCACTTTTAGACTTTAAAAGCGGCCAACAATCTTAAAGCAACGAATTTAGGCCGCTCAAAAAAATATTATTAACAGATGATACTGTGTATCATGAACTTTAACATATTGTGTATTCTTATATGTTATCCGTAAGCTGCCATGCTGTTTCTGTGAAGCAGTAAAGGTCGCACTAGAGCTGGAAAACTTGGCAGAGCTTTAAAAGAGCTCAGTGTCGTCCTCCCTTGACACACATTTGGAGAGCATTGCGCACATAGCAACCAGGGTCTCCATGACAACGGCAGGCCTCGTCATCTAGGTGCGGACAGGAGTGAAGCCTCTGACCGGGATCCCCAAAGCGTTATGCACAGTAATAGATTATAGTCTCTCCGGCGCTTCATCGCCGATTCGCCTTTGAAAGATCTGGACTAAAGTCAAGTAGATGTCGGCGTTATTTGCTCTTCCAGACTTTGTTTGCTTCGTTATTGTTTGAGAAAGCCGCAATCTGCCTTTCTTTTACTAGACATCATACAAATATTTGCCGTGGCGAAGAATAAGTCTCGAGTGCTTTTGTCGGTATTCATACTGTTTTGTTTGTGCAGCCTGACAAAGTCTGAAACGGATTTACCACCGATAACCCTTAAAGACCCGAAGAAACAGACAGAGGCCACGGGGTTCGGGAACCGGCGGGACTGTGCCGCTGAGGAACAAGTGACCCCAGATCAGATTTCTCCCTCGCACGTTCATTTATCTTAAGTGCGTGAGCTGATCTGTTCGACGAAAGCCCTGAGGCGGAGCATGCATTGTCTTTCGTCCTGTGAATTCCTCACGTCGTGTCTCTCTCTCGTTTGTAGCATTTAAAGGATTCATTTGCCACAAAGCCCTCATGTTGTTCCAACTTAAATCATTTAGTTTTGTCTTTACGAAAGAGCTAGCTGACTAAAGATACTTCCATTTAATTTTGCTTCTTGTTTTCATGCTTTTTAATTTACAAAAACTGGGCAGTATATGAGTATGTGGTTTGCAAAGGGGTGGAAATTTTTACAAATATTGCCCTTTTGCAACTCTATGTTTTAGTTTTTATATACGATTCCACAGTTCAGTGAAGGGGAAAAATCTTGAATTTATATTTATTTATTTATTTACATAATAATATTTAGGTTAGTGTTCAATAACTAATACTAATTAAATACTAATAAAAATATAATTAATACTATAAAAATTACTTAAATTATATATATATATATATATATATATATATATACTATATATACTATAAATACTATATATACATAGTATATATAGTATATAATATATATTATATATAATTACTAATAAAATTATTATTAATAATCAACACGCTCACACAGCAATTTGGAAATGCTTTCGCAAATTCGTAAAAATATAACATATTTTTTTTGTATGATCTCATGTTCTACTGACAGTTTTAAATTGTTGTGGAATTAAAGTTAAATTGTTTTCAGTAAGAATCACATTTGACAAATTTATTCAAATGCCTTGTGAAATAGTAACATTATAGCAATCATTTAGTAATCATTTTAGCACTGTAGACCTTCCAATATTGGAACATAATGTTAGGTCCCTGTTCCCTTGTTTGAGAACCACGTGCACACATGTATGCATTCAGACAAACATCTGATAGCATGCACAAAAGCCGAAAGTTGATGTTATCTCATAACCCTCTCATACACGCACTGTTGTCTCTGATATTGTTGTTGTTTTGTCTCTTTAGTTTCTTTTATACTGTGAAAGTTCAGTGCTATTCTGAACTTTTATGCATCAGCGTATATATATATATATATATATATATATATATATATATATATATATATATATATATATATATATATATATATACACATACATATATTATATAAACAAAAACGTTTATTTTGGATGCATGTGATTAATCGCGATTAATCATTTCACAGCACTGGTTAAATTGTTTTATTAAATGCATAGATATTTTTTTTGAATAATTAAAAAAATTACTTTTGTGTACCCTTTGCACGTATATGTTGACAATATATTGTAATATATTGTAGGTGTAAAACGGATTTATTAATTTGTTTGAAAATAGCATTTACATAGAAGTCGTTTTTAATTCAAAAGCGGTTTAAAAGAGTAGTTAAATACGAAATTAGTTCGCTTTAGGGCATATCACACATTACATGCGAGTACGTACTGTGGTTCTTTCCACACTACAAAAATCCTTAATCTTAAAATCATTTTTAGCACCCCTTTTTGAACCTTGTTTCCCAGAAGTCAGAGCGGTGTTGGTTTACAACTGACACATCTTTTCTTACATTGTCACAGCGCCGTTAATACACCGAATAAAGAGAAACAGATCTACATAATTAACATATATCCCGGTTTTTATCTCTCCCGACAACTGATTCACGAGTCATTTGTGTCGCTGGGACTCATTTGCTGAGTACTATTCACAGTCACGCATCCAGCCCCTTCATGCATATGTAAAAATGTTCTCGTCATGTACAAGAGTAATATCCGTGTCCACAGAGAGGACGGATCCTGACTAGATTTACAGAGCTCACGGTATCGTCTGTCAGCTTGAATAGACGCAGATATCTACGTGTGGTTGCTTCAGGTGCGCTGAGGAGCCGGAGGGGGTGTACCGAGACACTTTTACAAGCCCCGATGCTTCCCTGACAAAGACACTGGAAATGCAAAGCCGAAGCGCGGAGGGGAAATCCCACACGGAGCAAAACATTCATTAAAACCAGATCTAAATGCGATTTTCGGAGCAAGATGTTCGTTCGTTAATGATAAGGCAGCTGCCCAGGCGTTGCTAGGGTGGTTTCTAGGGTGTTGCTAGGTTACAGCTGGATATTTAACTCTCAATTTCACAGCGATTCATAACTATTTTACGTTGGGTGGCTAAGTTGCGGACTCCAATTTGTTTGTTTTAGTAGTTCGGTGAACTATTTAAGCGTCCCTTAGACATCAACGTGACGTCAAGGACCTTTACGAGAATACTTTAAACGAAAAACGATAACTCCATTCAACAACTTGCCTCCTCCGTTTCACCATAGCGGCCGAAGAGCTGTCAGAATGCATAACCAATATCTTAATTTGTGTCCTGAAGATGAAGGAAGCTTTTATGGGTTTGCAACAGTGATTAATGACCAAATGTTCATTTCGTGGTGGAGTAATACGCCTTTTTGTCTCAATCCTAATTTGCTGCTTATTAATGGTCGGCGAGGTAGTTGTTAAGTTTAGGTTCGAGGATTACGGATCTAGAATACGATCATACGTGAACATGTGCTTCTTAAACAGCATGCCAGAAATATGCATGCTATAAGCAGCTTATTAATAGTGAGAATTGTTTAGTTAGTTTACCTATTATGCTTACTTTTGTTATTGATATCGTATGAATTCATAATAAATCGGCACCTTGTAAAATATGCTTTCCTGTGAGATACTTTTTTATTGTCTAACAGAAATCATAAGCCCAGTCGCTTTGACAAGACCTCTGCTTTACCACTTTTAGCTGTCAAGTAATATTTAGTCTATAGAAAAGGTTTTGTTTGTTAGATATGGAAATTTCTGCAGCCGAACAGTATCTAGTACGACTGAGTCCGCTTTTGCCATTTCTAAGGCTCTGAATGTGCTTTGCCATGTCCATTTTTGCCCAAAATATTGTAGTGTTTTCATTGCATTGCCCTAAATAGATCGTTCTAAAATAGTGTAATGATTTTTATGGGCATGCAGTCCAAGGCTTAAGGAAAACCCGGCCAAAAGCACACCTATAGGGAATAGGAATTTAGCAGCAAATACGAAAAGCGTCCAAGCCTCTTTTTTTTACAGATTGAGATCTGCTTGGAGACTCTGCTTCTGTATTTTCCCATGAGTTGGAGTCTTACAGAAGCCGGGGCAGTCTGTCATTTTCCTGTGATCTGCTATCTACAGAGCTATTATTTTAGTTGAGTGGGTGCATCACCCCCCACCTCTCCTGGAAAAAGGGAGGAGAAACTCCAAGGCATGACAGGGCAGATCGGAGCGGGAGGGTGCTGGCGTTAAGCTTCGGTGACTCAAGCCTCGACCCAAATGCACAAACTGGACAAGTGAATGGCGAAGCTAATATAAAATTAGCTCTGGTAGTGTTATTTGAAAGTTAAAAAGAGTTCGTGTGAGGTCGCTGATTCATTTTTGACCTGGGGTCAGTCGTTTGCTGGAGATCTGCCGCCCTTATCAGGACTTGTGTGATGGCAGTTCTGCTCCAATCAGCTCGTCCGAGGGAGTCAGCGAGTCTTGATTCTCACGAGGAGCTGAACAAACGCTTTTACTGACATTTAATGAGGATTTGCACAGAGTACTAGCAAAGCTTTTCAGACGGTTTTAAAAAGGTGTTTTTAGGGGGGAATGGATACTTTTTACCAAGTTTGTTGGTAAATAGCTAAATCGCAAAAGCATAAAAAACTAATTATACTATTTGTGCATCATTTGCATCAATCGGCCTGTTTTTTATTTGAAAATACGGTTTCGATTGAAAATAACAGCACGGTAGCTACTTTACTGACAGTTAAGCATATTTCCGCCCATTTCAATCAAATAATGGCTTCTTTATTATTGTAGGCCTAATTTAAAAAAAAAAAAAAATCTACACTAAATGCTTGTGCGTCATGATAGCATTTATTTTGTGAAACGTCTTAACAGAAGGACACTAACTTTAAAATAATCATTAAATTAATATAATATTTGTTTTCCTGTAGGTGTTGTGAAATGTGACCTGGACGCATGTTCCCAAGCACTCCATGTTATCAGAGTAACAAAACCTTGAAAAATAAAGTCTTATGTGAAGCACACAGCAACAAGTGAGTTTGTGTGTGTGTGTGTGTGAGAGAGAGAGAGAGAGAGAGAGAGAGAGAGAGAGAGAGAGAGAGCGCACTACTGCATTTAAGGTCTCTCTCTCTCTCTCTCTCTCTTTCTTATCAGACTTGTGGGACATATCTAGTCCTCTATTTGGGGAAGCAGGGCTGGTGAAGTGTGGCGGACAGCGGCAGGTTGGAATTCGCTGCGGGTGCGTGGAGGCGGGGAACCGAGAACAGTAAAGAAACACCTTACAGCTCGGTGCCAGACAGCGAAAGAAGACGCTTTCATATGGCGTGTGATTGATCAATTCAATCTCATTGGCTTTGGTTGTGCAAGCGGGAGAGAGAGAGAGAGAGAGAGAGAGAGAGAGAGAGAGAGAGAGAGAGAGAGAGAGAGAGAGCGAGAGAGGGAATATCAAATATGGCTGGAAAGTCTCTGCACTTGTGCGTATTCGTGATTTGCGCGATTCAAACGAACACCGGATTTAACATTGACGTGCAGTTCCCGGTCATCAAAGAAGGAAAAACCAAGGGCAGCCTGTTTGGATTTTCCGTTGCATTGCACAAACAGACCGAAAAGACAAAGAAGAACTTGTAAGTACCAGAATCTCATTACACGTATCAAAAGTTGTTTGCTTCTCTTTCTTTTTCTGCGATATAATCCGACGCAGGACTAGAACGTGGAAAACAAACGACGGTCGCATATTCAACGTCGCAAACCTTTACATATTGACGTTCCTTGGATGCAATCGTTCACGCGAATTAATATCTAATTTTGAGCATCCAAATGAACTTAACATCTATTTCGCACCTGCAGCGCCGGTGATGTCAGATTCGCGAATCGTTTAGACTACGCTGAACCGATTCTGTGAAGTGATTCGACTGTTTGAGACGCGTTTGTAGCCTATAAAGAATGGTTCAAGGGTAAATCTTGCATGTATGAACGTCTAGAGTTGGCTAATATTATTAGGTTAGCTTATTATTAGTTAGTGCAAGCTAGCAGACCGTCTTGGACCAGCAACGGATCAGCCACCAGCTGTTAATACAAAAGCATCAGTATATCGGTTCATTGAAACGGACCGAATTGACTAAAACGAATCTCAGCGCTAACCTGTTCATTGGGAGTCCTTTACTTTCAAAAACTGCGCAGGCTCCACAATTTAGCTATTAATCTGCAGTATTTATGCTTTTATATTAATCTGAGTTGTTGTGCTTTATATTATGGCCTAACAAACGTTCTCTTGAAGTAAATGCTACACTAACAAAAACAGGCTACCCATTACCTGATACTTGATACTAGCTTGATACTGCCGTGGCAAAATCACAACTTTTTGGTCAATGTCATATTTTTAATAAAAAATGTATTATGCTAACCTACATGTCAAAATCTGGTTAATCTGCCGTGTTTACTTTTAACGTAAGTAGCTACAGTTGTTATAGCTATACTTTAACGTGACTATAAATGGCGCTATTTTAGTACTGTAAAGGTTATGCTAGCTGTTTTTATGGTCTATATCAGTTTACGGTTTCTACAGTCTTCTAGTTACCCTCTGAGGTCACACGAATACAAATCTGGCGAAACAGTACATGTGTTAACACGCCAACAAATGCCAGGAACAGTCAAAACAATAGGACTGTGTTCAGACCGCGTAGCCGAAGAAGACAAGACTGTAGCATTCTTCACATCACCGCATTATTTTTCTCCCCGTACGAGAAATGAGACATAGATGAACCTGCATTCTTTTGTGCTAAAGAAAATTACACCTTGGGACATGGATTTATAGCTGAAAGCGGGCCTTGGTTTAATTTCAAAGACAGGAAACAATCGGATATAAACACAATCCGTTCTTTATGCTTTCGCATCTGTTAAAGCATTGACTTGTCAGAAGCGCACAGATTTATTTTCTGGCTTTAAAATAGATGTCTTCAAAGATATGCAGGTTTTGTCTTATAGAGCTTTGTCGTGCCCTCATATCCTGTGCCGGTATAACCTGTTGCCTGCAGACTGTTCATGCTCCTGATAAACCCATTACCCTCTCGGTGGCTGCTTTCGAAAGAAAAACTCGCTGCTGTTCATCAAAGCATGCAGCACCGGTATTAGCAGGACAAATATGGGTCAGCACCTCACGATGTGATGTGTATCATAAGGTCGCTGATATATTTTGTGAAGCTGTCAGCTACTCCTCTGTTGTGGGATTGTAGGGAGTTCCCCCAAATTGCTCTTTCCTTATTTGTGATTTCCTGCTAATTAAGAGCCTATCGTTTAGTTTCGTCTACAGGCCCCGAAGGCACTTCAAAGAAGCGAGGAATCTCCTTGGCGCATGTTTTAGTCGATGACGCCGCTTTGAAAGCAATCACTTAAATCGCTTCGCCCCTCTGCTTCATCAGGCCGTTATAAATTCGGCACTTAACGCGGCGTTATTGTTAAGGACTGGATGGATGCAGTGCCCTCTGGGCAACGTGATATTGTCCAGGCACTGAAACATGAAACGGGCCACATGTTCACGGTGAGTGTGTCCATCGCTCATGGGCGGATGGGGACACTGGTACAGAAATGGCATTTAGGATCTGTGTCTAAGATGGCTAGACGGGGAGATGCACGGTTGAAGAAGACCCAGCTGTGCTAACTTCAACAATGTGCCACTTAAATACACCCTTTAAGATGCTTTATGTTTGCCGTAAAACTTACTACATGTCAGTTTGAGAAAGGCCAGCTAATAAAGTGGATCTTAAAAAAAAAAAAAAAAAAAAAAAAAAAAAAAAAAAAATATATATATATATATATATATATATATATAGTTACAATTAAGTTTCTAAATGACACTATATAAAATATGTAAATGATGTAATATATATATATATATATATATATATATTATAATTATATTTTAATAAATATAATTATAATTATATCAAATTTTGTTGAATAATTATACACATAAATAAATTAAGTTGATTATTTTTATTTATTATAGAATTTTGCCCAGAATGGATGATTTTCATTTCTGTGCTAGTAAAGAGTTTAACGTTTATTAATTTATCAACATTATTTGCAGTATTTTGGGGGGTAAAATGTGCTTATGGAGGAGGATGAAGCTGCAGTAAAACACCAATATTTCTAAATATGAGATTTTGGCAAGAAATATACATTGAAAACCTTTTTTCATCTTTGGGAAGAAAAAAATCATTTCTTTGTGGTTGATTCTTCTCAGTTGTGTGTTAGTGGGGTGCTTTAGAGCTGAATGGAAGTTGGGCCGCGTGAGGGCATTTTATTGAAGCATCTTATGATCTAATCAAATCTCTCTTTACTGTAGGCCATGTTTGTCTAAGCAGGACACTGCACAGACCCCTCTCTTCCCTCCAAATATCCTGAGAGATGGAATGTGCTGGCTCAAACCTGCGTGTTTTCAATGAAAAGAGAAATACTATGCTTTATGTTTTCACTGCTTTTGTGCATTTTTCAACCAAAAACCAAAAGTCTGCACTGTCTCATTTCAGAGACAGGAATTAGATCTTGTTTAGTTGAGCATGAGGAGTGTGAACTTTTAAATAACGCAGAAGTGCCGGGGATCGCCCGTTCACAACATTGATCAACGCTGCTTTAGTGCTTTTAGTGTAAAATGAAGACGTGTAAGTTTGAAAGAAACAAGGGAGGTGGAGGATGAATCTTCACAGTTGTTTTAGGGAATATAATTCGAGTAATGTTATAGGACCAAAACAGGATAAACAAAAATATTAATAAAAACTTTATGAACAATTTAAAAAACTAAAATCAAATAAAATGTCAAAAGCATGTAATTATCAATTTGATTAAAAACTATATACAAAAAAAAAAAAAAAAAAAATATATATATATATATATATATATATATATATATATATATATATATATATAAATATAAATATATACATTCAGTTTCAATATTGACAAAATCATATTATCTTCAAGTAAATCTAAGAAAACATTGCAAATAAAACACTAATGCTAAAAATGTGAAATACATTGGTATTTAAAAAAGTAAAATAAATCATAAAAAATGTTTAAATTAATAAAAACGCTAAAGTTGCACTGGTCCCACTTCTCTGATCCTTTTATATGGAGAATCATATTCATATCATGAGTGTGACAAAAATATGGGGCCAAGAAAACGGGACCAAACAAGAACTTTAAATAAAAAGCAAAATCCGCTCATCTGTTGTATTTCATTTCTGTCTCTAGCACTAGACAGGTTGAGGAAAGTCAGAAATGTATTATTCTTCAATTAAAGCTCAGACAAACACTTTATCTTTGGATTAAAGTGCACCATTGAATCATGCACAGAAGGATCAAGAATATGCTTTAAGGGCTAAAAGGGGTCAAATTGAACGTCAAGCCAATTTTGAGCCTCCCTTCATATCTCGACTTGAGCAGAGATGGCCGCCTTCGAGAGGACAAAACAAACATATAGTCCTCTTAAAGCCTCTTTAAGCAGCTCGTTCAGCTCGTTCCCAGTGCTGCTTTATCTTCTCTTCCTGTGCAGGAGCTAGTGGCTCTTTGATTGGTTCTTCCAGTCCTCTGACCCTGTGGAATGCTGAGAATTCCTCCTCCTGCCCAGCTCAAGTGGACCTGCCGTGGTTGCAGGTTGGGACAGGACCGAAAGAGAGGCAGTGGCATTCGGGAAGCCTCTACCTCTCAAAGAGGCGATATTAGAGGCCTGCGAACCAGTCATTTTCTGCCTCGGAGAGAGAGAGAGTTTATTAAATGCTGAGCTTTTGTTTTTTTGGACGTAGAGTAAGATCAGATCGATGAGTCTGAGTCGTCTGATTCACACATTTAATTAAACGAAATAAAAACGTGTTGCTGAGCCAAACCGTTCTGTAACCGTCTGCAAACTATAGCTCAAGGCAGCGGTTTTTAGGCATGATCTCGAAACAAATCTGTTAATGAGAGTTGAAAGCCTTAAACAATCTATGAAGCTTTCAGCTCTCTCTTATAAAACATCACTCTTTCTCCGTAAATGATTCAAATAGTCTTTCTCTGGTTTTTCATTTTCATTTCTCCCTCTTTCTGACAGTTTACAATGAGATGAAGGATCTCCAGAGCAAGTGTTTGCTGCCAAGATTAATTTCGTGTCGCTATATATTTAAACGTGACGAATCGAGTTCGTTTACACGTGAATAAACAGAGAAGGAGCTGTTCAGTGCATGGCATGAATACGCGAGATTTGGCAACCCTCCAGCCTTCTTGTTCGATTCAGGTGCGGGTCTGTGAGAGCTCCAGCTGTGAGCCGTGTGATGATACCTTGCAGGATTGTGTGCTGACTTGTTGAACGATGAGCCTGGGTCTGAATGCAGAGACAGCTAAATTTAAGCGGGGAAGTCTGTGCCAATTCTATTTTTTACTAAATGAAAAAAGCCTCCAGGGGCAAATTGTAAAGCCAGTTTGTCCAGAAATGATCACTTGTTCATCCTCACGTCACTCCAGACCAGTAGGATTTTTTTTTTCCCCTCGGAAAACTCTAAAAGCGAATCCTGGCTGCAATGCTACATACAGTATAATCAAAGCGAATAAGCACGTGTGCTCTTTGTCAAGATTTAGAGTTGTCATTTTTGCTCGAGCTATGATTTGTACCGGATTTAGAGTGCCATAGAACCTGAGGTTATTAATTGATTAATCAGACTCACTTTATGATTATTAACCAGAATGGAAAAATGTCATAGATGGTCCTGAACTCAAGATGGCACATAAAATAAAATAAAATAAAAACATTTTAATGTCATTGATATAGTTTTTATTAATATTTTTTGCCACTTTGAACTTAAATTGTAAAGTTATATATTTGTTTATTATTTTTTTTTGTGTATTTGTAATTTTTTTGTTTTTATCAGGTTTTTATGCGTCTGTTGCTTAGTAGTTGCTTTATTTTTAGAAACTACAAAAAATATGAAATGTGAAGTAAAACTTACATTTTGTTTGGTTACATTTCATTTTTATTTAATTTCAAGTAATTCAATGTTTTTATTAATCAGTTATTTACGAAACAGAACACCAATATTACAAAATCACTTTTAGAGCGATTTTTTTATTTCCAGTTTATGAACAGCATAAACAAAAGCCAATCACAATCTGCATGCCGAGAAAAACTAGCGGTGAGCTGAGAATAGACATAGCGTTATAATATAGTACGTTGGTGGGGATGTAAATATAGTTATCGTTACAGTAACTGTTATGGTTTTCTTTCTTGTTGTGACCAGGTGGTTTCATGTTGACAGAAGATTTATTTTCTTCACATTCCGAATGCTAGGCTGTTGCTGGTTTCGTATTAGTAATTGTCTTAACAGCGTTAGCGGTTCGTAACATTTGGGGCTGAGGTCTGTTTTGGAGATCATCTTAAGCCGATCTGTAAAATATCTGGCCATTAAAAGATCCCTGTGGGGAACCTCATGCAGTCCTCACTGGGAACTGGCTTTAATATCTCATCCTGAGCAGATTATATCAGAGAAGGAGTGAGGGCGTCTCGCGCATAGGTGAAAATGGTCACCCGGGGAGCTGGATACGTCTGGTTCCACGCTCATCATTACTCAGACCTCGCAGGAAACGAAACACAAAAGGCCCACTTTTCAACACGTACAGGAGAATACAAATTAAATGACCCCTGAGCACAAACACCGCTCACAACACGAATGCATCTTCAACCGTGGGACTATTTCGTTACACATTAGATCAGAACCAAATGAATTAAGGACCATAATGGTTTATTAAGATGTTAGCAGCCGTGTACTTTCAACAGTGGAGCTTGCTTTTTTAAAGTGCCTCTATTATGGGTTATGAAAGATTCATATTTTGTTTTTGGAAGTCCCAAACTATAAGCTAACATGCATACAAGATCTTTTTTACTTATAATATGCATTTTTTATCGTAATCGTTTAACGACTCTTAAGCAATTCATTTAACGAGTCATTGTTCCGAACCCCTGTGATTGGTCGATTTTATTTAAAGCAGTGTTTGTGAGCTTTTAACGCCCCAAAGGCGGAATACTGGCAAGGAATGATTTCGCATTTTCATTCAGACCGACGCGAAAAGACCAAGTGGGCGGTCAATATGCAAATAAAGCGTTTCGAAAACTTGTTTTTTGACTTTTGAGAGACAATAACTTTATACACGGTGCACTTTCAGATATGAAACTTTGCAGGATGTTTTTATTCCCTTAAAGCTGTGTTACAATGCAAGCAGGGTCATCCATAATAGGGCACTTTAACAGAACTGAAACACGATTGGATTTGTTAACTTTCTTTCCTGCCTTTTTAAACACCGTTGTTTCCTTCAAGAAATACCAAATCTAGCTCTATTTTAATCCTCTTTGCATATCTGAGGTCAGAGGTCTCGGAGTAAGACTGGTCTGCTACAGGAAGTCTCCCCAAGCGCTGTCACATCTATATTTGACTCTGTTTCTATCTACGTGCGCGCAAATCAACGCAGGCGACCTTGTAATCAGCAATTAGCTGCGTTGAGCACTCGCCAGCATGCTAGAAGAGAAAACAGGGTTTTAAGCGTGCGTAGGGCTGAGGCCTTTTAGTCGGCGTATTCAAAATATTCACCTTCCACCTCCTCCAGTAAGAAAGCAATGATGCATCCGACGCCAATTAGATAAACAAGTTTCAGGTTAGTCTCCTATTATAGTCTAATACAGAGGAAGTGAGAGTCGCACACGTCTGATCTGTTCAGCTTAGAGAAGTGCAGCCGAAGAATCAGATCGCCATCAAATGTGGATTCGCACAGCAGAGAGTCTGGTCCACACCGAATCCTCTTCTTGCAAAGAAATGATCTAAAACAATCTATGTACGCATGCATGCATTTTTTTGAATTCATGAACGGCCGAACGGCTGATAGTAATGTTGATAGATGTTTCATAATCAGGTCGTGAGTCTCTTGCTCGGAGTAGTAATTATGCCATTTACAAAAAGCTAAATAGATTAAAGACTTTGTTCCCGGCTTGCGTTGTCAAACTCAATATGCCATCAGAGTGGTTGTATTACCCTGTTTACCGTATTTGTACTGAAATGATTATGTGGTCAGCAGGGAAGCTCGCTGAATAATCCAATCACCAATAATCTAATCCATTGAACAATCTATTTATAGAAAAGTATCGACATCGGAGAGGAGTGGAGAGGAAGCCCTGGCGGTGCTTCTTAGTCTTCAATCAGGGCTGTTTAAGTCTGTTCAGGCTGTATTACTAATATATATATATAATATATGCAAACATAACAAACTATTTTGTATTATACTAGGAGAAATATAGCCTTAATTTTTTTTCTTATTTCATTTTGACATGTTGCGACATGCGTTCTGTGAATGACCTGACATCGGCTCAATCGTATCTCCATACGGGCGTGAAGATCTCCGTCAGGTTAAAGTGAGCGTAAGCGTGGAGGTATCAGTGATTTTGAGCCATGCGGGTTGTTTGGGTGTTCAGCTTCTAGTTTAGCAAGGACCTCCACGAACCTATTACTTTCTCTACAACAATGCATTTCCAAATTTAACTTCCTTTAAACTAACAGCACATGCCCATGGAATATCAACAAGTGTCCAACCTACTGATACTTCACCTAGTCGCTACGAACATTAAACCACCTAGCATTGTCCCACAAAGCAAACGTTTTAACACCGGGTCTGTAAGTCCCACTATATCACGCAGCTGAAGCTTTTCAGCGTCGCTAGTTCTTAATGTCAGTCTCACGGTTCACCAAACAGCCCTGTTCTCCGACATGCCCTAATTCCTCACAGCATTACTGAGGACAAACCGAGGTCATGTTTTTTGTTTCATTTTTCCACAGACTGCTTGATGGCCAAAGTTACGGGAGTTTCCATTGATGTTCAAGAGTAGGAAACATGAAGACAGCGTTTCCTATTAAAAATAGAATGCAGTGAAGATTAAAATACAGAATTCCATTTGCTGGCAACCATGCAAACATTACCTGCGATATTGGATACGTTCATAATGTGTGGAGGAAACGTTAGGTGTGTTAAGGCGTTCACGGCGGCTGAGAAGGATCAAATGTAAAATGGCATGTATGATAAGTTATTTTATGCTTTAGTTATGCCCAGAGGCTCTGGTTTTGTTAAAGAGGCAGGCTTGTTAAGCTGCGATGAACCAGGTATACAGGAAGCATTGAGGAAACCTGTAAGGAAACAGTCATTATTATCTTTATTATCACTTTACTTTCTATCATAGATCTGCGTTGCTGTCCAGGAAAAACAATTAAGATATTAAAGAGATATATTTGTGTTTTTTTCAGTATGGGAACGGTCATCTCACCCTTCACTTCTCTCTCACACGCTTACACACACACACACACACACATATCTGTGATTGTCTCCTGCTCTGGGAGTGTCTGTGGAATCTCAGATAAAACTGGTAGCGACTGATCCTGAGAGCCAAGGTCTCTCTTGTTAGATCAGGCTCTTACTCCTGTAAACCCAAATTATGTTTCTTACCATTAATGTGGGAGCAGTTTTGGTTTGGTGACGTGTGTCCAAGATACCATGGTTTAAATAAATAAATAAATTGGTTATTAGCCTGTTTAGTTAAACACTGACACAGTACATGACACAGTGTAAAGCATTAAATAACACAGAAAATATATTCTGTCAGCATTTAACCGTGATTCCATCGAAACCTGTTGAACTTACTTTCATCTGTGGGCTACAATTGTCTCGTTGTTTTCTAATGTAGTCCGATGTAGTTTGGACATCAGTGTTTTTTGTTTTGTTTTTATATTTTGTGCTCATGCAGTCTTAAGTCATACATGTTCGCAACAATTTTAAGGTAAGTTAGAAAATCGAAGCTTTGGGTGAGCTATCCTTTTATCATATGTGGAATAATGTAACAGGAGCTTATCAGGTCGTCCTTTGTCTCTTTGTTTTGGCTACTCTGTAGTGTCTGAATTGAATGTGTGACGTGTCATAGCAAGGCCGGAGCCTACTAGCTGCACTTCAAAGCTGCTTTAGACTTACTTATGGGAACACTTACCACGTTTTTAGTTCTGTTACTTCTATTGTTCAATATGGTTTCTTGATTTGCCGTGTGACTGTGATTATTAGGTGTGTAACGATTTGCGTATCGTGTATCGTACGATTCATAGTCATTTTTATAGCTATCATCCCTATCCCCTTGTTAGTGGAGACTTGAATGAGCAGAGCACATCATTATTTAGCGATGTCATTTCCTCATTATCTTCAGCTTGAATGTTACCATGACAACGAACGCAACATGATGTCGCTGATGTATTATGTTAGCATAACTATTGCAAATAAACATACATTTTTTAATTTTTTAAATATATGCTGATATATAAAAACTAATAAAACGTTTTTTTAGATATAAAATGTACGTTTCTGCAATGCTGCGTTGCCATGGGATGCGTTGTCACGGGAATATCCCAGCTGAAGATAATAAGGAAATGTGCTTTAAAATCTTACCCATATGTTACCTATTTTACATTATTTGACATTATCGGTGCGATATTTTCTCACAACAATTTATATTTTTTTGTGAACTACAAACCATAATCAGTTTTTTTATTTTTATAAAGGCGCAGCGAGTCTGTTGTGTTTGCATAGTTATGCAAATAAAACATTTTAACTATTACAATGCAACTGTCCGCATACATTAACTTATTGTCAGAATGAAGCACGGGCTCGTTGGAAAAGCGTGCCTGTAGCAACATTTCTGCAATATAATGTTATGCTGTCTTTTTATTGGAGATTATTGGAAATTGTTGTGTTGTGCCGATTGTCGTATACCTGTGTAGCGCTAAAAGGTTAATGCTGTCTTAAAACACCACATGAACTAAACCCTGCACTAAACGTCACCATTGTTACTTGTGGACTCAAAGCCGAGTTCAGCGGTGTACCGGGTGCGCTACTGAGCAAGTTTACTATGTCGCAAAAGGCTAACATATGGAGCTGGTTATGTGCTGCAAATGTGCTGTTTTGAGGTCATAACATAGTATTTATTGATCGATAATTTCCCCCGTATTAACATTTTGGTTGCTTTATTACCACTATTGTTGATTTAGGCTGGTTATTGCAGCGAATTGTACGGACAGGTACGTTATTGGAGTTTTGGCGAAATGAAAGATGCCGTTGTTTTAGTTATTTTCTGTAAACACTAGTGCAAGCAGCAGGGTATCGGTGCTAGTGTGAGACAGGTACTCTGAGTTCGGGGAGGAGAGTCATTCCTGCAAAAACCGCTCACGTATATTAGTCATGACTGATTGCAGGTTTGGTTCAGCACTCTCGCCTGTGAAAAATTCCTGTAATGCCATTTTACTGCGGTGGTCTCGTCTGAACATGTGTAAACCAGGCTCCTTTAAGACCCGCAGCACATCGTGGTGGCTGCGTTCGTTATATGAGTGATACTCAGAACGGAATGTCTTCCGCTGATGTCCACCAGAAGATCACTCAACACTACCACACGTTTGATTGAAAAAAAAGTTTTAGCAAAGGACAATCTCAGACGGTAGATATTGCTCCTCTTAAACGCTTCGTCCTCTACAATCAGAGAGGAATGGGCTCGGGTTTAACGGCTCTGCAAGTCCAAACCGTTCTTGCTGAGATCACCGAGCTGACACCTGGTGATAGAGCGTGTCCCCGGGGCTCAGAAATAGCTCCCGTCTTTCATGACATTGTTCACACGCTCTCAGAGAAGCCGAATTTCTTAGCTCCAAGGGGTAGTACATTGCGGGTTAGCTGAATTGAAGAAGAAGGTTGATTTAGAAAAAAAGGAGGGAAAAATTACTCAAGCTTTACGCATAAGGAGAAAAAATAATAATAACAAAAACAAGACGGTCACATAAATAGAACCCTTTCATCCATTTTTCTTTAAATCGAGTTTATAATAAGCGTTTTTGCTGTGTGTTTAATGAAGAGCAGCACTTTCGTTTTCTTTGCTTCTTCCATTTTTTTCTCGTTTGTTTTGACAATTCTGATTCATACGCTCTTTATTTGGCTGTGGTTGTCGTATACAAACATTTAAAGACTTTTTTTTTATGATAAAACTTCTGAAAAGTTTTAAGGGTGACCCGGCTGCCGGATTACTTTTCGTTGAAAATGCATCCTGAAACAAGCGTCATGAACTCTTTCGTTGAACTCCTCTTTTTCTGTTCTAGCTCAAGTCAATGTTTTCAGTTTATTATGTACACTTTCCACTCACTTGCTACCTAGCAACCTCATAAAAATCTCTGCCTGTGAAGGCCAAAGCAGCGAAGGTCACGTGACGGAGCCTTAAATGCTATTAACAAACCTTAAATTTAATCGCATATCAATTTTTCTCATTTGCTTGGTACTCGTGTGGACTGAACATCTCTGCCACTTTATTGAATCACTTTACCCTCTCATTCATAAACACTTTTTTCATGTATAAGAGTAATATAATATGCATTTAGAACGTATATTAATTGTGTTCGGAAAATAAATAGTTGTATTGATTTGATTGTTGGCTTTTCTTCTGTAGGCTCTTAGTTGGAGCGCCTCAAGAAAAAGCCCAGCCCCAACTCAGCAAATTCATTAATGAAACCGGAGCTGTGTATTACTGTCCCATCACCATCGACCAGCATGACTGCGGGAGGATGGACCTCATCAGTAAACGTAGGTATTCATATGACCCATCAAAAAAACTATGCTCAAAGCTGGAAAAACAGTTTGATTAAAAAAAGAAAGAATTTATTCTCTGAAGACGTCGTATGTTGCAACCAAATGTATCGTTTTATGGATGTTAAAGGAATAGTTCACCCAAAAATGTATATTCTGTCATCATTTGCTCACCCTCAAGTAGTTTCGAGCCTGTGGGAATTTCTTTTTGTTGTGCCGAACACAAAAGGAAGATATTTTGAAAAAAGTTTTGGGTCACCATTGACTTTCATAGTATTTTTCTTTTCCTACTATGGAAGTCAATGGTGACCAAAACAGCAAGGTTACAAAGAAATTCATACAGGTTTCTTAACAACAAAAATATTGATTAAAAAACCTGCCTTTGGATTGCAATGTCATTTATAAAATACTAAAATACTGAACTACTTCTTAGGGCTGTCAAATAAATAATCATAATCCTCCAAAACTAACATTTTTGTTAACAATAACACATGTATTTGTATATATATATATATATATATATATATATATATATATATATATATATATATTTATTTATTTATTTATTTAAGAAAAATATGTGATATATGATACTATGAATAATTTATATGAATATGATTTGTAAATACATGTATTTAAATATATGCTGTATGGTTGTGCCTTTATATATACATAATAAATATACACAACACACACACATAAATTATGTAAACAAATTTTTTTTTTTTTGGATGCAATTAATCATAATGAATAATTTACAGCACTACTACTGTTCAGTCCTTTTTTTATGTTTTTGAAAAATGTTTATCAAGACAAAGACCAAAAACACAACCAAATCAAATACTATATACTTGATATTATTTTTATTCGAATATTTTCGGAAAAATCACTCTATGCGGATTTTATCAACGTTAAAAACTATTTTACTGGAAACCACAAAACATTTTTTAAGGATTCTTTGATGAACAATGAGCCTTTATTTTAAACTGAATTTTTGTGACATTATAAATGTATTTAATTTAACGAGTCCTGTCTGAATAAAAGTATTTCTAAAGCATTAATTAAATGAAAAAAAAAGAAGTTTGTACTGCATGTACTGCAATGTGTCGCTGTGCCGATGTAATAAAGATGTGCCACGGTCATTTCGTAAACATGCGTTTTAGACCAGTAGCATCGCGTTCAAAAATGCCCAAAAAAATGGAACGTTCCTTTAAGTATATTATTTCCTCTGTAAATGCCGTCTGATGGGGTTGGTTTCTTCTCCAGCGCAGTCAACAGAGATGGTGGAGGGCATGTGGCTGGGAGTGACCGTGGCCAGTCAGAGGAATGGAGGACGTGTGCTGGTGAGATCTTTGGTTGCTTTTTTTATATATTAAACTGTTAATAATATCGACAAACCAAATAGTTTGGCTCTCTCCTATGGGCTCAATGAGAGGGTCAGATGCACTCTTCAAAGCCTGCTTTTACACTCCTGCCTGTAATCTGAAGACCTTGATTAAGCTGTTTTAGGTGTCATGTTTTTTAGGAGCCATTTAGTAGGCCGCCTTTTGTTATTTGGGCCGTGAATGATCATGGCTTGTCACTGCTGGTCGATAGTGTGTGAAAATGTGCGTCTATCATGTTTATGAAAAAAAGCATCTTATGATCACCAAGGCTGCATTCATTTTAATGAAACATGCAGTAAAATAAATGATTTAAAAGTCTTCTTTTTTAGTATATTTTAAAATGCATGCCTGGATCACAAAAACGGTCATAAGCAGCACGGGTATATTTGTAGCAATAGCTAACAATACAAAAATCATGTATCATTTCCTACTGTAAATATATCAAAACTTATTTTCTGGTTAGCAATATGCATTGCCAAAACTTCATTTAGACAATTTTAAAAGCAATTTTCTTGATATTTAGATTTTTTTTAGCAGCCTCAGATTGCACAATTTTTGCCAAATAAATATTTTCCTATCCCAGTGAACCATCTATAAATGGAAAGCGTATTTATTCAGTTTATCATTCATGCATAAATCTCAAATTCACAAAATTATGACTCATCACAATTATTCCTTTGAATTTCCTCATCACTCCAGTCTTCACGTAACCCTTCAGAAATCACTCTAGTATGCTGATTTCATGCTCAGTATTTAGATTTGATGCTCGGTTTTGATTGGTATGAATATCGAACGCAGTTTTATCGTTTGATAATTCTATGGAAACTGCGACACGCCACCATTCAAAAGTTTATTTCATTTGAGAACTTTCCATTCATAGAATCTTGAAAGAAAATGTACGGTTTCCGCAAAATATGAATTAGCCGAAACATTTTTCAACGCTGATGATAATAATAAATAT